>NW_026869298.1:0-159680 GCF_020745735.1 Hemiscyllium ocellatum | reverse complement strand
CTGCTATGCTTTTCCAGCACAACTCTAATCTAGAATCTGGTTCTGTATCTGCAGTCATTGTTTTTACCCCCAGTAGCAGCAAAGAGATGGTAAACAGATTGGACAGCAGATCTGGAAAGGTGCAACTGTAACGGAGTTATTGTTGTTGTGGGTGACTTCAACTTCCCGAATATTGATTGGAACCTCGTCAATGCAGATGGTCTGGGTGGAGCTGATTTTGGCAGGTGTGTCCAGGAAGGATTCCTGACTTGATAGATAGGCCGATTAGGGGAGAGGCCATTTTGGATTTGGTGTGAGGCAATGAGCCAGACCAGGTGTCAGATTTCCCATTGGGAGAACATTTCGGTGACTGCTTTACCATAGCCATGGAGAGGGATAGGAACATAATAAGGGAAGTTATTTAATTGAGGGAGGGGAAGTTATACTGCTATTAGACAGGAACTGTGGAGTATAAATTGGGAACAATTGTTCTACTAGAAAGGCAGGATAGAAATGTGGATGCAGTTTAAGGAGCACTTGAATGGTTTTATCCACTGAAACAGGTAAGGAAAGGTAAGGTGAAGGAGCCTTGGATAACTAGAGAAGAGGAGCTTCTCGTCAAGAGGAAGGAAGGAGCTTACTTAAGATTGAGGAAGCGAGGGTCTGGCACAGCTTTAGAGGATTACAGGGTAGCTAGGAAAGATATCAAAAATCGACTGAGGAGAGCTAGGGGGCAAGAAAAGCCTTGGCCACACTCAGACCAATAGATGATATCTCACAGGCATGACCACAGTAATGCATGTGCTATAAAGCAGAGGTTGACCGCCTCAATTGAGAACTAAAACTGAAAACCCCAAAGAGCAGTGCCTTGCCCTATAATCTGTAAAGAGAATGTGAAAAGTGATGCAACCTCCTTTTTAGAAACTTCTAAATAAAATAAATCACTTTAAAGTCAACAAGTAACAATTTATTTATCCAACATGAACAGTGAACAAATTGACTAAACTATTGACAAACTGAATAAATCCCTTCTAACTACTAACAGTTACTGAACAAAACAAGATTCTAATGGTATGCTGTTCCAATAAATAAAAGTCCCACTTTATACAGAAAAACCCAGAATTTAGTCTTTTGAAACTGCAGCCAGGTTATGTATCTTCTGGAATGTGCTGTGCTTTCTTACATTGTTCTTCTGTCAGGAATGCCTTTGATTCTCCATCATTGGAATTGTTATTGTTTAAATGGTGCTTTCTCTAATACTTGGATGACTGTATGAACCAACTTCTCTCTTGTGAGCTGACAGCTGCTAGCTTTGGCAGATGGCAGTTAACTTTGAGCTCTTTGTCCAACTGACCCCTTCTTTTAAACCCTTGATGCATATTGATATTTCTTACATAAGATTGATCCTATGTTGTCAAAATCATCAGATTTAAATTTAATAAGTTTGTGGCATCGAAGTGCCTGGTCCAAGTTGATTGGCTAAATTCAAAACTGTTGTCCTGGTAAAAACTGTAGCTTGCCCAGCATTTTGATGCAAATGTTTTAGTTTGTACTCTTTCTGTGTCTGGCAAACTCACGCTGCTGCTCACAGACATCCATTTTAATCTCTAATCACCAAAGAAACAACATCTCTTAAAGGGACCACACAATGGTTTCCCTATTTTATAATTTTACAAACACTAAATTTTAACTAGGAGAAATTCTAACGAGGACTGCAGATGCTGGAGTTCAGAGTTGAGAGTGGTGCTGGAAAAGTACAGCAGGTCAGGCAGCATCCGAGGAGCAGGAAAATAAATGTTTCGGGCATTAGCCCTTCTTCTGGAATGAGGCTTGTGGACCAAGGGCCCCTTATGTCACATTCTTCGACACCAAATCCTAACTTCCTAGCTCCCGTACACAATTACGCTACCCAACCTCACAACACAAGCAATTGCACACACAAATATTTACTGTGCACGTACACAAGTAAACAAACTCATGCGCGACTACACACGCACATGCACACACACATACATGTTCATACATACATGCATGTGCACACATGCATATGCACACATTTGTGCACACAAACATGCATATACATGGATGCACACCCACAATTCACATAGGCACATGCACGCGCACACATGCACGCTCACAGACACATGAACAGACATATACACAGACACATGCTCTCACATACACATGCACACAAATGCAAACACATGCATTCACAGATGTCACTAAATTCATATATTCGTGTAATGTACACATTGTATTTGCATGCACAGTTATTAAACCCATGTAAGTACAATCAAAGTGGCAAGTGTCCACATGGTCAAACCCATCCTGAAAATGATCTGAACAATGATTAGAGATTTGAACACATAACTGTGAGTATATTGGACCTCTAATGTGAATAAAGCAATCCCATGTGACTTCAGTTTCAATTAGGGATTGATTTCAATGTAATAAACTCTGAGACTGGGTTCAAAGAGAAGCTGTAAAGGGTGATAGTCTCAGATTAGTGATTTGGCTGCTGTGAGCCCTCATACAGATGAAAAGTGATTGACAAATGAAACACGATCTATTGGAGGACCATTGATGGTGCTGGGGAAGCTCCGAGGGTCAGATCAAGACAATAGCTGTGCAACGAACCACCTGAGATCAGCTAACTTTCAGCTTGTTAAAGAGATTAGGGAGACAATCAGAGGTAAGCTCAGGCCAGTGATGTGATGTATTCAGGGGAAGTGTTCATTGCAACATTGAGAACATCAGAATTCAACTATCTAACCTGGAACGCAGGTTAGCAATCTGTTTTTCAGGAAATGGTTGTGAAGGGAAGTTGAAGATGAAAATCAGAACCTCGAGAAGCTGTCTTATTAGAAACAAGGAAAGTAGGAACAGGAATAGGCCATTTGGCCCTTCGAACATACTCCACCATTCCACATGAGCTCTGCTGATCATCCAAATCAGTTCCTTGTCCCCTTTTTCTCCGCATACTCTTTGATCTCTTTAACTCTAAGCACTGTATCTATCTCCTTCTTGAAATGTTCAGTTTTGACTTCAGCTGCTTTCATGGCAGAGAATTCCACAGTCTCACCACTCTCTGGGCAAAGACATTTCTCTTCATCTCATTCCGAAAAGGCCTACTTCATAACCTGAGATGGTGATCCCTTGGGTTCCGGATTCCCTGGTCATCAGGAACATCCTTCCTGTCACTAGTGTGTGACTAGTTAGAATTTTATAGGTTTCTATGGGATTCCTCCTCATTCTTCTAAATTCCAGTGAATATAGTCCAACCTGATCCCGTCTCTCTTCAGTTGGATTACATGACCTCGATGTGAGAGAGAGAGCCCTCAAAAAGGACTACACCCAATAACAGTCTAGGTCTACTGGGTGGTGAAATACAGGTTCGATTAGAAGCATAGAGTGCACCAATAGCAAGGTCAGAGGTGGAATGGATGGAGACATTTCCGGATTTAGAAATGCCCTAATTCCCACCAGTATCATTGTATAGAGGACTAGGTATCCTCCTTTTTGGGCAGCTTAATGTTTGGAATGTTTTCAACTGTGAGGTTTTTGGGAAATACCCCGCAGTATTTCTCCAAGTTGATGATGTAAGTTCTTCGATTTGCTGAGGACTGTTGCTGTGTCCCCATAGGAAGGGCAGAGCAATAAACAACCATCTGAAGCAGGTGTGGGCATGGCAGTGCCAGTCCCTGTCAGTCCGGGGCATAATAAAGTAAAAGCAACTTATTTGAAGGGCTTATTCCTGATGAAGGGCTTATGCCCGAAACGTCGAATTTCCTGTTCCTTGGATGCTGCCTGACCTGCTGCGCTTTTCCAGCAACACATTTTCAAAACAGTTGATTCCCAACTCTCAATTCCCATGAAGGGCTCTCCTTGTCAACCTCCTCCCTCTCGCCTGAGGAATGGTGACCTTCAGTTTAAACCACCACCAGTCTTTTCTCTCTAATGAGAGAGCAGCCCTGTGGTGTGGTAAGACCATGGTAACATGACAATTCCTCCAAAGAGGGTAATTAGTGAGAGATTGTCTAAATTCAGTGGCTACATTTTACTTGATTTACTGAGAAGACATGCTCAGTGAAAGGAAGCTTGGTCAGACCTGGTTCTCCTTGGCAAGAGGGTAAGGCCAAGGAAAAATTCCATTCCCAGGGATACTGTGTTGGGGAATTTCGAAGGAGGTGTGGGACCCATGCAGCCTGACCATCTCCAGCTCGGAGACAGTGAACACTCAAGTGGCAGTGCACATTGCCCAGGCCCCTGTGATGTTGGAGCAGGAATGGTGAAGTCTATGGGAGGAGGAAGGATGAAACTGTTTCAGTTTTAGCAATTTCAAAGTAATCTTAAATTATTCAATATTTTCCCATTTATACAATTTTTCAGTAATCCAGGATGGTGCCAAAATGCCACGGAGTCATACAGCACAGAAACAGACATTTTGGTCCAGTCAAACATAATCCCAAACTAAACTAGCCCCAACTCCCAGCTCCTGGTTCATATCTCGCCAAACCTTTCCTATTTATGTACTTATCCAAATGTCTCTTAAATGTTGTATCCACCATTTCCTCAAGAGGTTCATTCCACATGCAAAACATTCACTGTGTTAAAAAAAACCCTCATGTCTTTCTTAAATCTCTCTCCTCTCACCTTAAAATGTGCCCCCTTTTTTCTTTTTTCTGTTTTTCAGCGGCAGCGGCAACAGCAACTCGAAGGGTGGGAACTTACACCAAGGGCCTGCCGGGAGCGGGGAGTCACAGATTTGTGCTTTTAAGTTTGAAGTCAGCAGAGGTTTTGGGAAAGGAGGGACTTCTTACTTTTATTTCTGTCCTGCTTTATAAGTCAATGTTTTCTCAACCCGAGACCCTACCTTTGTAGGGCTTCCCACCCAACCACCTCCTCTAACCTTAAAGACCAGGAACATATCAGGTAAGTGCCTCTCTTTTACTTTGTGACTAGGGGATGAGCAGGGATGGCAGTGCAGGGACAGCAATGTTCCTCCTGCAGGATGTTTGAGGTCAGGGATACCAATAATGTCCCATCCAAGTACATCTGCAGAAAGTGCACCCAACGCCCGCTCCTCCAAGACCGTGTTAGGGAACTGGAGCGGGAGCTGGATGAACTTCAGATCATTCGGGAGGCAGAGGCTGTGACAGATAGGAGTTACACGGAAGTAGTTACTCCTAGGCAAGAAGAAAGCTGGGTGACTGTTCGAAAGGGGAAAAACAGTCAGTGCAGGGATCCCCTGTGGTTGTTCCCCTGAAAACATGTATACCGTTTTGGATATTGTTGAGGGGGACGACTTAGAAGGGGAATGCAGTGGGGACCAGATCTCTGGCACAGAGCCCCTCCCTGTTGCAGAGAAGGGAAGGAGGGAATGGGGAAGAGTGTTAATCATTGGCGACTCAATAGTTAGAGGCTCAAATAGAAGGTTTGTAGGGAACAAATTAGATCATGGTTGGTGTGTTGCCTCCCAGGTGCCAGGGTCCATGACGTCTCGGATTGTATCTTTGGGGTCCTGAAGGGAGAGGATAACCAGCCTCAAGTCCATGTAGGTACCAATGACATAGATAGAAAGAGGGATAGGGATGTAAGGCAGGATTTCAGGGAGCTAGGGTGGAAGCTGAGAGCTTGAACAAATAGAGTTGTTATCTCTGGTTTGTTACCCGTACCACGTGATAGCAAGGCAAAGAATAGGGAGAGATATCAACTAAACACGTGGCTGCAAGGATGGTGTAGGAGGGAGGCTTTCAGGCTTTTGGATAAATGGGGCTCATTCTGGAAAAGGTGGAACCTGTACAAACAGGATGGTCTTCACTTGAACCAGAGGGGTACTAATAACCTGGGTGGGAAATTTGCTGGTGCCATTTGGGTGGATTTAAACTCAGCAGGGGCTAGGAACCAGAGGTGTAGTTGCAGTGCACAGGAGGATGAGAGTAGGAAGGACAGGGACAGGATTCCCGGGTCACAGGAATGTGCTAGCAGGCAGCGAAGTGGTTTGAAGTGTGTCTACTTCAACATCAGAATTATCCAAAATAAGGTAGGTGAGCTTGCAGCATGGATAGGTACTTGGGACTTCGATGTTGTGGCCATTTCGGAGACATGATGCAGGTTCCAGGGTTTAGATCGTTCATTAAAAACAGGCAAAGTGGTAAACGAGATGGAGGCATGGCTTTGTTAGTCAAAGATAGTATAACAGTGGCTGAAAGAACTTTTGATGAGGACTCGTCTACTGAGGTAATGTGGGCTGAGGTTAGAAACAGGAGAGGAGAGATCACACTGCTGGGAGTTATTTATAGGCCTCCGCAGAGTTCCAAGGAGGTGAAAGAGAGGATTAGCAACATTATCCTGGGTAGGAGTGAAAGGAACAGGGTGGTCATTATGAGAGACTTTAACTTCCCCAACATTGACTGGAAATGTTATAGCTCTAGTAGGTCGGATGGGTCAGTTTTTGTCCAATGTGTACAGGAGGGTTTCCTGACCCAGTATGTCGAAGGGCCGACAAGAAGGGAGGCCACACTGGATCTGGTGCTTAGTAATGAACCAGGCCAGATGTTTGATTTAGTTGTTGGTGAGCACTTTGGGGAGAGTGACCATAATTCAGTTACGTTTAGTTTAGTTATGGAAAGGGATAGGTACATGCCACAGGTCAAGAATTATCGATGGGACAAGGGCAATTATAATGCGATTAGGCAAGAATTAGGATGCAAAGAATGGGGTAGCAAAATGCAGGCAAGAGATGCAGACAATCAAAATGTGGAGCTGATTTAAGGAACAGATATTGCGTGTTCTTGATAGGCATGTCCCTGTCAGGCAGTGATAAGGTAACGGAACCGTGGTTTACAACAGAAATTGCATCTCTTGTTAAGAAGAAGATGGAGGCTTATGTGTTGATGAGACAAGATAGTTCAGATGAGAAGATGGAGAGTTACAGATCAGCTAGGAAGAATTTAAGGAGAGAGTTAAGAAGAGCAAAGAGAGGACACGAGCAGTCTTTAGCAAATAGAATAAAGGAGAACCCTAAAGCTTTCTATAGGTATGTGAGGAATAAAAGGATGACTAGGGTAGGAATAGGGCCAGTCAAAGACAGAAGAGGGAAGTTGAGTGTGGACCCTGTAGAGATCGAAGAGGTCCTAAATGAAAATTTATCATCGGTGTTCACTCAGGAAAAGGAGGGTATTGTAGAGGAGAAGAATGAGGTACGAGATATTAGACTAGAAAGGATCGAGGCTAGTTATGAACAGGTGTTATCAATTGTAGGAGTGAAAGTAGGCAAGTCCCCTGGGTCAAATGGGATTTATCTGAGGATTTTCTGGGAAGCTAGGGAAGAGATAGCAGAGCCTTTGGCTTTGATATTTGAGTCGTCATTGTCTACTGGTTTAATACCTGAGGACTGGAGGATTGCAACTGTTGTGCCCTTATTCAAGAAGGACAACAGAGATGACCCAGGTAATTATAGTCCAGTGAGCCTTACTTCTGTTGTAGGAAAGGTTTTGGAAAGGATTATGAGAGATAAGATTTATAATCATCTGGCAAGCAACAATTTGACTTCAGAGAGTCAACATGGTTTTGTCAAGGGCAGGTCGTGTCTCACAAACCTCATTGAGTTTTTTGAGAAGGTGACCAAGCATTTTGATGAGGGTAGAGCAGTTGAAATGGTATACATGAACTTCAGTAAGGCCTTCAATAAAGTTCCACATGGTAAGCTGATGGAGAAAATGTGGAGGCATGGAATTGAGGGTGATTTAGCAGTTTGGATTAGAAACTGGCTTTCTGAAAGAAGGCTGCAAGTGGTGGTTGATGGAAAATATTCAGCCTGGAGTCCAGTTACTAGTGGTGTGCCACAAAGGTCTGTTTTGGGACCACTGCTATTTTTCATTTTTATAAATGACTTAGAAGCTGTCATAAGTGGATAGATTAGTAAATTTGCAAACGCCACTAAAGTTTGGAAGAATGTTACAGGTTGCAGGGACTTGGCTAAACTGCAGAATTGGGCTAAGATGTGGCAAATGGTGTTCAATGCAGCTAAATGTGAGGTGATGCACTTTGGGAAGAATAACAGGAAGGCAGAGTACTGGGTCAATGGAAAGATTCTTGGTAGTGTGGATGTGCAGAGGAATCTTGGAGTCCATGTACATAGATCCCTGAAAGTTGCCACCCAGGTGGATAGTGCTGTTAAGAAGGCATACGGTGTGTTTGGTTTAATTGGTAGAGAGATTGAGTTCCGGAGCCGCAATATCATGCTGCAACTATACAAAATGCTAGTGCAGCCACACTTGGAATATTGTGTACAGTTCTGGTCGCCCCATTACAGAAAGGATGTGGAAGCATTGGAAAAGATGTAGAGGAGATTGACCAGGATGTTCCCTGGCCTGGAGGGAAGGTCTTATGAGGAAAGGCTGAGAGACTTGGGTCTGTTCTCATCAGAAAGAAGAAGGCTAAGAGTGGATTTGATAAAGACATACAAGATGATCAGAAGATTAGATAGGGGAGACAGTGAAAGACTTTTTCCTAGGATGATGACGTCAGCATGTATGAGGGGGCATAACTACAAATTGAGTGGTGATAGTTTTAAGACAGATGTCAGAGGTAAGTTCTTAACGCAGAGAGTGGTAAGGGCGTGGAATGCCCTACCTGCTAATGTAGTCAACTCAGCCACATTAGGGAGATTTGAACAATCCTTAAATAAGCACATGGATGATTTTGGGGTAGTGTAGGGATGGAGCTGAGAATAGTTCACAGGTCAGCGCTACATCGAGGGCCGAAGGGCCTGTTCTGTGCTGTATTCTTCTATGTTCTATGTTCTATTGACTTGAAAAACCCCATTCTGGGGAAAAGACAGCTACAATTAACTCTATCTGTACGCCTCATTATTTTATAATCTTCCAAAAGGTTGCTAATCAACTTCCTACACCTCAGTGAAAGAAGTTCCCAGAGAGATGTACAGCATGGAAACAGATCCTTCGGTCCAACTTGTCTATGTCAACTTGTCTATGTCAACCAGATATCTCAAATTAATCTTGTTCGATTTGCCAGCATTTGGGCCATGTCCCTCTAAACCTTTTTCTATTCATATAGCCATCCAGATGCCTTTTAAATGTTACAATTCTACCAACCTCCAACACTTTCTCTGGCAGTTGTTTCCATAGAGGCACCACCATCTGCATGAAAAAGTTGCCCGTTAGGTCCCTTTTAAGTTTTTCCCCTCTCACCTTAAACCTACGCCTTCTAATTCTGGACATCCTTACCCTGAGGAAAAGACCTTGGCTATTCACCCGATCTATGTCCTTCATGATTTTATAAACCTGCATAAGGTCACCCCTCAGCATCCAACGCTCCAGGGAAAACAGCCTCAGAATATTCAGCCCCTCCCCATAGTTCACATGGTGACATTATCCACTTCTCACTGGTCCTAGGTGCAAGTGACAAAATCTTAAATAAATAAATAGAATGTTAACTGTTTATTTGAAAATAATTTTCTGAATTGATGCTAGTCAGACTGTTCAAAGATAGCTTCATCAATGCTCAAATTCCCTGGGAATTCATTTACAATCCATTGCAGAATACCACTGCATTCCCAGCACAGCTCCTGTAATACATCACCTTCACACTCAGAATTAAAGCAATTCTGCAGTAAATTTCATGCTTTCAGCTCACATCCATTTAACAGTCATCAGTGATGGCCTTTGACATCCCCCCTCCAGCCTCTGCCTGACACGGGATTCAAATAAGGTGATGGTATCCCAGTTCACATCCCCCTCGTTCCCACGTTCCCTGCAGGAACAACCAAACCATTCTTTCCGGTATGTGAAGATCAATTCTTCAAGTGAAAGGCAACACATTCCAGATTCTTTCACTTGCAATGTTATGCTTCACTTCTACTCATGATCTGGACCTATAAATCAATCTTCACGAAACTCGATTAATGTCTCAACCCATCGCCAATGTCCTGCTTACCCCACACCACAGATGGCCCCTACCCATTGCAAATGTCTTGCATACCCCACACCACAAACTGTCCCTACCCATTGCCAACATCCTACATACCCCACACCACAGACTGCCCTATCCATCGCCACTGTCCTGCAAACTCCACACTACAGATGGCCCCTACCCATCGTCAATGTCCTGCATACCCCACACCACAGACTGCCCCTACCCATCGCCAACGTCCTACATACCCCACACCAGAGGTTGCCCCTACCCATCGCCAACCTACTGCACACCCCAGACCATCTTGTCTCCCCCCCCCAGCCTACCTCCAAGTCAGTTTCCATCCTCAATCCCTGCTCTCTACCTGACTCACTGCCCATCTCCTACTCAACCCCCCAGGAGACTATTTGGAATCTAAGCTCACTAATGTCGTATCACTAGCAAGACCAAGGGAAATGGGGTCTTTGGCTGTTTTCAGAGTAGTACGAAGATGTGGGGAAAAAGGAGGCAGTCTGGTTGCAGTGCACATATTGTGTAGCTACAGTATAACATGAGTGTAGTGTGAATGTGAGTATGGGTACCATATTGCTGCTGACAGAATAGGGTGTGAGTACTTTGTAAGGATCTTCTCAGTGTAGTATGGGTAAGTGTGAGTATGAGGACACTGAACAAAGCATGGGTGCGATTACAGTGTGAGCTTTCTATGAGTGTGAATATGATATCAATGTGAATACAGTGTGAGTGTGAGGAGGGTATAAGTGTGTGTAAAATGTGATGAGAACATACAGCAGTACAGCACAGGAATGGGCCCTTCAGCCATAAGGTTGTGCCAAACATGATGCCAAATTGATCTAATTTCTTCTGCCTGCCCTTGGTCCATATCCCTCCATTCCCTGCATATCCATGTGCTTATCAAGAAGCTCCTTCAACGCTCTTATCGTATCTGCCACCACCACCACTCCTGGCAGTGTAGTTCAGCCTCCCACCACTCCCCTCACATCGCCTTTGAACCTTCCCTCTCTTACTTTAAATGTATGCCCCCTAGATTTCAACTCTGGGGAAAAGATTCTGACTAGGTAAAAACAATGACTGCATATGCTGGATTAGTGGTGCTGGAAGAGCACAGCAGCATTCGAGGAGAAGTAAAATCGACGTTTCGGGCAAAAGCCCTTCATCAGGAATAAAGGTAGAGAGCCTGAAGGGTGGAGAGATAAGCTAAAGGAGGGTGGGGGTGAGGAGAAAGTAGCATAGAGTACAATAGGTGAGTGGGGGAGGGGATGAAGGTGATAGGTCAGAGAGGAGGGTGGAGTGGATAGGTGGAAAAGAAGATAGGCAGGTAGGACAAGTCATGGGGACAATGCTGAGCTGGAAGTTTGGAACTAGGGTGAGGTGAGGGAAGGGTAAATGAGGAAACTGTTGAAGTCCACATTGATGCCCTGGGGTTGAAGTGTTCCGAGGCGGAAGATGAGGCGTTCTTCCTCCAGGCGGCTGGTGGTGAGGGAACGGCGATGAAGGAGGCTCAGGACCTCCAAGTCCTCGGCAGAGTGGGAGGGGGAGTTGAAATGTTGGGCTACAGGGCGGTGCGGTTGATTGGTGCTGGTGTCCCAGAGATGTTCCCTAAAGTGCTCTGCTAGGAGGCGTCCATTCTCTCCAATGTAGAGGAGACCACATCAGGAGCAGCGGATACAATAAAAGATATTGGTGGATGTGCAGGTAAAGCTTTAATGGATGTGAAAGGCTCCTTTAGGGCCTTGGATGGAGGTGAGGGAGGAGGTGTGGGTGCACGTTTTGCAATTCTTGCGGTGGCAGGGGAAGGTGCCAGGACAGGAGGGTGGGTTGTAAGGGGGGCGTGGACCTGACCAGGTAGTCACGAAGGGAACGATATTTGCGGAAGGTGGAAAGGGGTGGGGAGGGAAATGTATCCCTGGTGGTGGGGTCTTTTTGGAGGTGGCGAAAATGTTGGCGGATGATTTGTTTTATGCAAAGGTTGGTAGGGTGGAAGGTGAGCACCAGGGGCGTTCTGTCCTTATTATGGTTGGAGGGGTGGAGTCTGAGGGTGGAGGTGCCGAATGTGGACGAGATGTGTTGGAAGGCATCTTTAACTACGTGGGAAGGGAAATTGCGATCTCTAAAGAAGGAGGCCATCTGGTGTGTTCTGTGGTGGAACTAGTCCTCCTGGGAGCAGATACAGCGGAGGCAGAGGAATTGGGAATACGGGATGGCATTTTTGCAAGAGATAGGGTGGGAAGAGGTGTAATCCAGGTAGTTGTGGGAATCGGTGGGTTTGTAGAAAACGTCAGTGTCGAGTCGGTTGTCATTAATGGAGATGGAGAGGCCCAGGAAGGGGAGGGAGGTGTCAGAGATGGTCCAGGTAAATTTAAGATCAGGGTGGAATGTGTTGGTGAAGTTGATGAATTGCTCAACCTCCTCGCGGGAGCACGAGGTGGCGCCAATGCAGTCATCAATACAGCGGTGGAAGAGGTGGGGAGTGGTGCCGGTGTAATTAAGGAAGATCGACTGTTCTACGTAGCCAACAAAGAGACAGGCATAGCTGGGGCCCATATGGGTGCCCATGGCTACCCCAGGGTCTGGAGGAAGTGGGAGGATTCGAAGGAGAAATTGTTAAGGTTGAGGCCAGTTTGGCCAAACGAATGAGAGTGTCGGTGGAAGGGTACTGTTGGGGATGTCGGGAGAGGAAAAAACAGAGGGCTTGGAAGCCCTGGTTATGGCGGATGGAGGTGTAGAGGGATTGGATATCCATGATGAAGATGAGGTGTTGGGGGCCGGGGAAACGGAGGACTTGGAGAGGGTAGAGGACGTGGGTGGTGTCTCGAACATATGTGGGGAGTTCTTGGACTAGGGTGGATAGGACAGTGTCGAGGTAGGTAGAGATGAGTTCAGTGGGGGCAGGAGCATGCTGAGACAATGGGTCGGCCAGGGTAGTCAGGCTTGTGGATCTTGGGAATGAGGTAGAACCGGGCAGGCTGGGTTCCCGGACTATGAGGTTGGAAGCTGTGGGTGGGAGATCTCTTGAGGTGATGAGGTTCTGTATGGTTCTGACTGTCAACTCTATCTATGCATCTCCAAGTTTTATACACTTCTATGAAGTTTCCCCTCAGCCTCTGCCACTCTAGAGAAAACAACTTCAGTTTTTCTTGCCTCTCCTTATAGCTCATACTCTCTTACCCAGGCAGTATCTTGGTAAACCTCTTCTGCACCCTCTCCTAAGCATCCACAGCCTTCCTGTAACGTGGCGACCAGAATTAAATACTATACTTTACATGTGGCCTAACCAAAGTCTTATAAAGCTGCATCCTAGCTCATGCACTCAATTCACCAACCAATAAAGGAAAGTATGCCACATAAATGTTTTACCATCTATCTACATGGATGGCCACTTTCGTGGAGCAATGGGCAAAGATCCCAAGATTCCTCTGTACATTGATGCTGTTCAGAGTCCTGCCATTAACTGTATACTTGTCCTTCGCATTTAACCTTCCAAAATGCAGCACCTCACACTTACATGTGTTAAACTCCATTTGCCATTTCTTCTCTTATATGTACAACTGATCTATTTCCTGCTGTATCCTTTGACAACTTTCAACACTACCCACAACTCCACCGATCTTTGTATTGTCTGCAAATTTACTAACCCACCCACCCAAATCATTTAACTTATGTAACAAACAGCAGAGGTCCCAGTATGGATTTCTGCAGAATATCACTCATCAGGGACCTCCAGCCTGAAAAACAACCTCTACCACTACCCTCTGTCTTCTATGGGCAAGCCATGGATATCATGCATCTTAATCTTCTGGATGAGCCTACCATGATCTGTCGAAAGCCTGACTAAAATCTATGTAGACAACCTTCACTGCTCCACCCTCATTGATCACGTTCATCACCTCCTTGAAAAAGTCAATCAAGTTAACTTGACTGTTAAGGTCCTGCTCATGCTGTTGAAACAGCTTGCGACCTCATGGCTCAGTGGTTAGCACTGCTACCTTACAATGCCAGGGACCCTGGTTCAATCAATCATGCACAAAGCCATGCTGACTGTCCCTAATTAGGACATGCTATTCCAAATGCATGCAAAAATGTGCTAATGTGCATACTGTGTGACTACTATGTGTGAGTAGGTTGATTACCATGTGTGAGTACAGTGTGATTACTGTGTGCGCATGCAGTGTGAGTGTGAGTACAGTGTGTTTACTGCGTGCATACACAGGTGGGTGTGAGTACAGTGTGATAACTGTATACAAATGCAGTGTGAGTATAGGTACAGTGTGATTGCTGTGTGTGTGCACACAGTGTGTATGAAAACAGTGTGATACAATTCCCATGACATGGAACATAGAATAATATAGCGTAGAACAGGCCCTTCGGCCCTCGATGTTGTGCCAACCTGTGAACTATTCTCAGCTCGTCCCCCTACACTATCCCAACATCATCCAAGTGCTTATCTAAGGTTTGTTTAAATCTCTCTAAGTTGACTACCTTAGCAGGTAGGGCATTCCACGCTCTTATGACTCTCTGCATAAAGAACTTGCCTCTGACATCTGTCTTAAATCTATCACATGGTGTTCTAAGTTCTAATCTGCTGTCACTGTAGGCCCCTCTTCCAACGTGTTGTGTATACAGAATAACCCCGGTTATCTGAACAAGAATGGTAGGGAGTATTTTGTTCAGATAACTGATTGTTCAGATAACTGATCTGATCGTAAACAAAGGAACATTTATGGGACCTTGAGAACTCGTTCAAATAATCCGAAATTCAGATATTGATGTTCGGATAACCAAACTGTACTGAGGAGAGATCTATTGAAACTTTCAAAACTGTGATTGGTTGAATTTGGTTTTATGAAGGTTTTGAGGGATTTGAAATTAATGGTATCATTGGTACAGACCACCCAAGTGATTGATGGAGGCTGTATGTGTTGTGTTAAATGAAGCAGTGTTTGTGGCCCCCAGTCTCTGCTCCGAGGCCTGTCACATATAAACACATGTGATGGGTGGCTCAGTGCAGCAGTGAATTCTAATTGATGAATCAATAATAAAGCCTGATTGAGGGCAAAAAGAGGTTATTTCATGCAGTTAATTGAGAAATGTAATTTCACAGTATTGGGCAGGCTTGGTGAACTGATGCATAGAGGTGCACTATCCCCTAAAGCCATCAGACCATGTCAGTTAGTGTGGGAATGGGGTACTTTGGACTGTGTTAATAAAGTACAGCAGATTCTTATTCACAGTAGTTTGGCTCCATTTCCAGTAATTCAGGATTGTGTGCACTGCGAATCTTTTGTATCTGTTTATCTATTATCACTCCAGTCATTACCCACTCACTGAGATTTTCTAGTAAAATAGAAAATAGAATAGTAAAAATAGAATAGTTTCTCGATACAATGACCCACCTGCTCCCCAGATGCTGCCTAATGCTGCCAGAACTGGTGGCACAGTGGCTCAGTGGTGAGCACTGCTGCCTGACAGCACCAGGGTCCCAGGTTTGATTCTAGCCTCGGGTGACTGTGGATTTGCACATTCTCCCCGTGCCTGTGTGGGTTTCCTCTGGGTGCTCCGGTTTCCTCCCACAGTCCAAAGATGTGCTGGTTAGGTGAATTGGCCATGCTCGATTGTCCATAGCATTAGGTGCATTAGCCAGACGGAAATGGGTCTGGGTGGGTTACTCTTCGGCGGGTCGGTATGGGCTGGTTAGGCCAAAGGGCCTGTTTCCACACTGTAGGGAATCTAATCTAATCTAATCTACGGTTCAGAAAGGACAGCCGCACTTGACTGTTAAGGTCCTGCTCATGCTGTTGAAACAGCTTGCAACCTCGTGGCTCAGTGGTTAGCACTGCTACCTTACAATGCCAGGGACCCTGGTTCAATTCCACCTGCAGGCAAATATCTGTGGAGCATTTATGCACTCTCCCTGCATCTGCCTGGATTTCCTCTTGGTGCTCATGGTATCCTCCCACAGTCTAAAGATGTGCAGGTTAGGTGGATTGACCATGGGAAAACTGGGATAAGTAGGGAACGGGTCAGAGTGGACAAAGAACAAAGAAAATTTACAGGCCAGGAACAGGCCCTTCAGCCCTCCAACCCTGAGCCGATCCAAATGTACTGTCTAAACCTATCGGTCAATTCCTAAGCATTTGCATCCCTCTGCTCCCCACCTACTCATGCATCTGTCCAAACGCATTTTAAATGAACCACCTCTGCTGGCAAAACATTCCAGACACCCACCGCCCTCTGTCTGAAGTACTTTCCACGTGTATCCCCCTTAAACTTTCCATCTCTCACCTTGAAAGTGTGACCTCTCGTTGTTGAATCCTTCAGCCTGGGAAAAAGCTTGTCTCTATCCACCCTGTCTATACTTTTCATGATTTTGTAAACTTCAATCAGGTCCCCCCTCATTCTCCTTTTTTCTAGTGAAAACAAACCTAACCTACTCAACATCTCTTCATAGCTAGCACCTTCCATACCAGGCAACATCCTTGTAAATCTTCTTTTGGTAATGTGGCGACCAGAACTGTACACAGTATTCTAAATGCGGCCGAACCAATGTATTGTACAATCTTAACATGACTTGCCAGCTCTTATACTCAATACCTCGTCCAATGAAGTCAAGCATACTATATGCCTTCTTGGCCACTCTATCCACTTGAGCAGCAATCTTCAGGATACAATGGACCTGCGCTCCCAGATCTCTCTGCACATTAATTTTTCCCAAGGCTCTTCCGTTCATTGGATAATTCGCTCTAGAAATAGACTTGCCTAAATGCATCACCTCACATTTGTCTGGATTGAAATCCATCTGCCACATTTCTACCCAACTCTCCAGTCTATCTATATCCTCCTGTATTCTTTGACAGTCCCTTATGCTTTCTGCTACTCCACCAATCTTCGTGTCATCTGCAAACTTGCTGATCATACCAACAGTGCCCTCTTCTAGACCATTTATGTATATTACAAACAACAATGGCCCCAACACTGACCCCTGTGGAACACCACTGGTCACCTTTCTCCATTTCAAGAAACTCCCTTCAACTACTACTCTCTGTCTCCTGTTGCTCAACCAGTTCTTTATCCACCTAGCTAGAACACCCTGCACACCATGTGACTTCACCTGCTCCATTAGTCCACAATGGGGAACCTTATGAACCTACTAAAGTCCATGTATATGACATCAACAGCCCCTCCTTCATCTACCAACTTGGTCACTTCCTCGAAGAACTCTATTAAGTTGGTAAGACATGATCTCCCCACGCAAAACCATGTTGCCTATCACTGATAAACCCATTCTTTTCTAAATATAAATAAATAAATCCTATCCCTCAGTACCCTCTCCAGCAACTTTTCCGCCATTGACGTCAGGCTCACTGGTCTGTAATATCCCTGCTACCCAAGATGAGCAACCTTCGAGTCCTCTGTGTTTAAGGATGCCACAAAGATATCTGTCAGGGCCCCAGCTATTTCCTCTCTGCCTCCCTCAGCCACCTGGGATAGATCCCATCCAGTCCTGGGGATTTGTCCACCTTAATAACCTCTAACACACCCAACACATCTTCCCTACTTATACCAACGTGATCCAGACTAATCAAACTTCTATCTCGAATCTCAAAATTCATCATGTTCCTCTCCTCAGTGAACATTGATGCAAAGTAATCATTCAGAATCTCACCCATTCTCTCAGGTTCTAGACACAGCCTTCCTTCATTACCCTTTAGTGGACCAATCCTTTCTCTCGTTGCCCACTTGCTTCTATATAAGAATAAAATGCTTTGGGATTCTCCTTAATTCTCCTTAATTTGCTAAAGATATTTCATGACCCTTTTAGCCCGCTTGATTCCTCATTTAAGACTTGTCCTACTCTTCCGATATTCCTCTAGGACCCATTCTGTTCTTAGCTGCCTAGACCTTATGTATGCTTCCCTTTTCCTCTTGGCTAGTTGTACAATTTCTCCTGTCATCCACGGTTCACGAATCTTGCCCTTCAACGGGACATGCCCATCCTGCACTATCTTTAACCTATCTTTGAAAGCCTTCCACATCTCAAATGTGGACTTCCCTTCAAGTAGCTGTGTTCAATCCACATTTCCAAGCTCCTGCCTAATTTTGATATAATTGGCCTTCGCCCTGTTTAGTGTCTTCCCTAAGGACCACTCCCATCTTTATCTGAGTATTCTAAAACTTACAGAATTGTGGTTACTATTCCCAAAGAAATCCCCCACTGCAAATTCTACCACCTGTCCTGGCTTGTTTCCCAGTACCAGGTCCAATATGGCCCCTTCCTTCATCGGACTATTGACAAACTGCTCTAGAAAACTCTCCTGGACGCTTCTTACAAATTCTCATAAGAAGAATGAGATGTTCTTTGGAGGGTTGGTGTGGAATTGATGGGCTGACTGGCCTGCTTCCACATTATGAACCCTGTCCTCTTGGCAGAAAGCTAGGGTCTCTACCTCAGAGGTCACTACCTCTGACCTCTAAGAACCCTTTGTCCTTCCTGGTCCGCACAGGAATAGATCATTTGGTGGTAATTGAGTCACTGGTAACTGACATCATAAAGGTCTTACGTGCAGGTGGAGATTCTCCACTTCATGCCCAGAATTTACTCAGTCCAATGTGGGGATAGAAGGAGAATTCTTATGCTGCATCTAATTTTCCACACTTCCTGCTTCTTTCTGAATGATTCTGCTACTTGAAGCGTGGATCATTTCAATTCTGAGTAAACCGGTCCCTCCAAGAGAGTTACATTCTTGGCTGCAGGTCATGACGGCTTTGTGAATGATATGTGGTGCATGTTGGTGAAGAACATGTAAATTTGGAAATCCAATTCACAACGCTCTCCATGACTGGAGCTCCCCAGCTTCCTGCCTGACTCTGCTGTGGCCTCATTGATTGAGGTAGATCATTCTGACCTGTTAGCAAGCCCATTATCATTGTATCACACAACAACCAGAACAACAGATGATATAGTGCATGGACCTGGCTCTTTAGTCATTTACCAATTCCCAGGCAGATGGTGTTAGCATCTGCAGTCACAAACATGCACCATTATTGTCCTCTGAGGTAAGGTTAGCTCTTGTGTATGACATCACTAGTAGTGAAGGTATGATTTGGGGTGTCATTCTGTGAAAGTGAGGCATCTTGCCTAATGGCCTGCTTTCTGTCCCATTCCCCCTCTGAAGAAAATCCTGCACACAGCACCCTCCCTTTGGCTTGTGCCAGTCACTCTCCAGCTTTCACTTAGATCAGATTCAGATCCAAATAAGGAACAAGCAAAACAGAGAAAATCAACTAATAAACATGAGGCAAAGGTAGAGGCAGAGCCAAACAGAGACTGGAACAGGTCCCTGTGTATAGCAGATTTCGGTATCGATCCCAGTGGCAGTAAAGAACATGAATTCATCCCAGTATGAGCAATGGTGGGAATAGATCCCGATGGGAGTAGAGCCAGGAAGAAATCTCAGTAGGACATGAGTCAGAAATGGATGCCAGAAGGAAGAGTATAGAGTCATAGAGGCATCCTTTGGTCCAACCAGGTTTCCCAAACTAAACTAGTTCAATTGTCTGTGTTTGGCCCATATCCCTTTAAATCTTTCCTATTCATATACCTGTCCAAGTGTCTTTTAAATTTTGTAACAGTCCGTGTATCTAGCACTCCCTCTGGCAGTTCGTTCCACAAACAAACCACCACCTGTGTGAAAAAGTTGCTAATCGGGTCCCTATTAAATCTTTCTCCTCTTACCTTAGAAATGTGTCCCTCAGTTTGAACTCCCCCAGCTATTCCGTTTACCTATGCCCCTTATGATTTTATAAACATTGATAAAGTCCGTCATCAGCCTCCTGTGTTCCAGTGAGAAAAGTCCCAACCTATCCTGCCTATCCCTATGATTCAAACCCTCCAATCCCGGCAACATCCTGGTAAATTCTTTCTGAACTCCCTCCACTTTAATAATATCTTTGCTAAAGCAAGGCAACCAGAACTGGACACTGTGCTGCAAAGTGGCCTCACCAATGTCTTGTAAAGCCTCAACATGACATCCCAACTCCTACACTCAGTGGCCTACGCAATGAAGGCAGGAGTACTAAATGCCTTCTTAACCACCCGTCTCCCTATGACACAATAGTGAAAGAACTATATACCTAAACCCTAAAGTATCTGTTCCACAACACTACCCAGAACCTTACTATTAAGAGTACAGTTCTTGTCCATGTTTGTTTTGTGTGTATGGAATGAGCTGCCAGAGGAAGTGGTGGAGGCTAGTGTAATTACAACATTTAAAAGGCATCTGGTTGGGTACATGAATCGAGGGATATGGGCCAAGTGTTGGAAAATGGGACTAGATTAGTTTAGGATATCTGGTTAGCATGGACGAGTTGGACCGAAGGCATATTTCCATGCTGTATATCTCCATGACTCTGTGTCTATGACCTCGCATTTGTCCAAATTAAACTCCATCAGTCTACTCAGAGTGTAATGGAATGGGTGTAGCTCCAATAACACTCAAAAATTTCAACATCACACAGGCCAAAGCAACCCCCACTTGATTGGCCTGACATCCACTCTCTCCCCATTGATGCTCAGTAGTAGCAGTGTGCACCATCTCCAAGATGCACTGCAGAAATTCACCAAGGTTCCTTAAGGAGCACTTTCTAAATCCATGAACTTGAGCACTTTGAAGCACAAGGGCAAAAGATAGATGGAAACACCACCACCTGCAAGTCCCTATTCGAACCACACACTACCATGACTTGAAAGTTTTTTGCCATTCCTTCAGTAGTCACTCTTTAAAAATCCTGGGCTTCCTCCATAATGGCACTACACCACAGCCCTCGGACTGCAGAGGCTCAAGAAGGCAGCTCACTACCACCCTCTTCAGGGCAACTCGGAATGAACAATAAATGCTCGCCTAGCCAATGACATACCATGTACAATATATAAAAAGAAGATCGTTACGATTTGGACTGTGGGTTGATGCAGATTTTACTTCAAAAATATCCTCAAGAAAAACTACATTAAGGCTTACATAGAACATAGAACATAGAAAGATACAGCGCAGTACAGGCCCTTCGGCCCTCGATGTTGCGCCTACCGAATCCTACCTAACCTACACTAGCCCAATAACTTCCAAATGCCTATCCAATGCCCGCTTAAATGACCATAAAGAAGGAGAGTTCACCACTGCTACTGGCAGGGCATTCCATGAACTCACAACCCGCTGTGTAAAGAATCTACCCCTAACATCTGTCCTATACCTTCCACCCCTTAATTTAAAGCTGTGTCCCCTAGTAACACCTGACTCCATTAGTGGTAAAAGGTTCTCAGTGTCGACCCTATCTAAACCCTTAATCATCTTATACACCTCTATCAAATCTCCCCTAAACCTTCTCTTCTCCAATGAGAACAGCCCCAAGTGCCTCAGTCTTTCCTCATAAGATTTTCCTACCATTCCAGGCAACATCCTGGTAAACCTCCTCTGCACTCGTTCCAGTGCCTCCACATCCTTCCTATAGTATGGCGACCAAAACTGCACACAATACTCCAGATGAGGCCGCACCAGAGTCTGATACAGTTGCAACATGACCTCAGGACTCCGGAACTCAATTCCTCTACCAATAAAGCCCAGTACACCATATGCCTTCCTCACAGCACTATTTACCTGGGTGGCAACTTTCAGAGGAGAAAGCTGGTTTTGAGGGAGGAACTTGAACAGATCTGTGAACTATCAGTGATGTCAGAGACAAAATAACCTGTCCCTGTGCTGTGTGATTCTATGATTCAGTATTCCTGCAGTATTCACCACTTTCTGTGTCTACAATACCTAGTCCCTTTGGGCAGCTCAGTGCCTCAGTGGTTAGCACTGCTGCCTCACAGCGCCAGGGCTCCGCATTTGATTCCACATTCGGGTGACTGTCTGTGTACAGTTTGCACATTGCCCCCATGTCTGTGTAGGTTTCTTCTGGGTGCTTCGGTTTCCTCCCACAATCCAAAGATGTGCAGGTTACATGCATTGGCCACGCTAAATTGCCCATAGGTGCAGGGGTGTGTAGGTTATGTGGATTGGCCATGGGAAATTGACCAAAGTGTGCAGGAATGTGTAGGTTATGTGGGTTGGCCATGGGAAATTGACCAAAGTATGCAGGGATATGTAGGTGGGTAGGCCATCAGAAATATGAGGTTACAGGTACGGGGTTCCATTTGGGTGGGATGTTCTTTGGATGGTCGATGTGGCATTGATGGGCTGAATGGCCTGATTCCATACTTATCGGGATTCTATGCTGTGTTATTCCTCCCTTAATCTCTGCCTTTCCTGCTTCAATTATGTCAAACATTAAAATTAATTATCTCTTGAATGAAGAGGTGAGACATCTGCCCTAAAATCATGTACTTTAGGTGATTGGGGTGGGTGGGGTGGGGGAGGAAGGTAAGGGGAAAGTGGTACATTGTTCTTTGGCAGGGATCTGGAGCTCCTGGTGAACAGGGTGGGTCAGAGGTGAGCCGTCATCTTCCCCAGGGTCTGGCAGATGGCACCACTGCATCAAACCCTGCCAGCCTGGCCTGATTTGCCATCCACAGGAACTGACCAGAGAAATGCCCAACCCCACCCCACCCCCAGTGCCGCAGGGCAGTCAATGTCTTTCTCCACTCTATCAGGGTAAGGCCAACCATCTTCCTTCTGATACCTCACACACACTCTATCTCCACCTCTTGCCAAGGTTCATGCTTTACCACAGTCACTATTGCCTGCAACATCTTCCCTTACCCACCTGTCACCTATCCAATAGCCCAGACTACTGACGCTGCATGGCTTCTGTCCCTCCACCTCACTCACCTGGGGCACATCACCACCCTTCCCCTCGCTACACCAGTGCTAACTGCTGTACCAGCCACTTTCAGCTCACTCAATCCTTGCCTTTGCCTCTTTCCCAGGAGAAAACAGCCCACAGGTAGTGCAGAGAAAGCCAAGACAGATGGTGTGGGATGGGCTAATATTCAGTCCCTCACCCCCTGAACAAGGAAGCAACTCTAAATGCCCGAGTGACTGTAGCCGTTGCTCCATGGGCTGTACCAGGTCCTCCAACCTGACGGGAGACCCACTGAGGACAACTCATGTTGGTATTCTCAATATATAGCTTCTATTCAACTGGCTGAGGAATGTGAGCCTGGGTATTAATGAGAATTAGAATTAGAATTAGGTTTTATTGTCACATGTACTCCAGTACATGAATACAGTGAAAAATGAACAATGTCACTAACACACAGCACCATCTTAGGTACAAAGTATCCAGTTGCAAATCTTAGGTGATAAAATAGAAATAAAGAAAAAAGCTAAAAGCTCTATATTGCAGTTCTTCATTGTCTAATTAGAAAAATAAAGAAGTAAAGTTAAAACATAGATGAGAATGGGTAGTAATGAGGGTGATAGGGGACATTATTCTGGCTAATTGGACACTCACAGGCACGAATCTCAGCCTGACATGTGAGGCTTTGTTGAAAAATGCCGACATTCTGATCTCGATGTTGATGGGATCCTCTCTCGACACCCCGAGTAATTCTGCCAACTTCCTCCCTGTCATTCTGGGGCTGGGAAGATCCTGCCCTTTGTGCTAATCAGACAGCTCAATTCCTCTGTCCTTGCATTGTCATGATCCAGAGTGACATGCCTTTCCCTTGTGGGTCAGTCTCTGTATCCCATGAGAATATTCCTCAATCTAAAGTGGACAGCTGGCCAGGCATGGAATCTGGATCATCATCAGAAAGAAATGTCACAACTGATGACTGGAAAATTGCTTCCATTTTTCTGCAGTCTCCTGGAGAAACTGTAATTGCCTTTTGTAAAAACTACAGCTCCATTAGAATCAGATTTAATTCCTCCACCCCATATACAGGCAATCAATCAATTCCATGGCCTATTTTACCTCACAATCTAGCTATGCTGTATCAGCAATGCATTAACACTGAAGTACAGCAGCCTGGTGCATTGCAGGGAAACCTGCAATGCCAGCATTTCTGTGGCTAATCTTTCTGATCTAATATTACAACCAGGAGTCACTATTTAAAAATCAGGGGTCTCCCATTGAAAACAGGGAAAATGTGAGTTAACTTTTAATCAGATGTTCATGAGTCTGCGGAACTCGCTTCCTCAAAAAGGTGCTACAGTCAGAGCCTTTCAAGGAAAATGTAAATTTTTACCAAACATGGGGATTAAAGGTTATCAGGGGGTAAGCAAGGTGACAGATTGAGGTTATAATCTGCACAGTCTCCAAGTTCGAGGGGTGGAATAATCGATCCCTGTGCCTAGTTCTGATTCGATATTAATGCTCATAAGGGGTAAGGAGAGAGGATGAAAAAATCCACAATCGGAAATCTGACACTAACATGCCTCCTCCATGGTTATTTCTGGTTTTCATGATGGGGCTGGGTGAGAATTTGGGATGACTGACTGTCTCTGTTGAAGAGTGCCATGTTAATAAGACTGAGAGTCTCTAAGTTAACCACAAATTCAATTGTAATACCTCTGGCTTCCCAAAGATCAGGGAATCTGACAACTGAACAGATTTGAGAACAGTCAGATCCAGTTGGTATGAGCTTTTCCAGCATGGCTTATGAGCTAAGAAGAACAGAATGACATTCACCAGCTCCGCCCCATCTAAATAGTTTCACCAGTCCCTGTACTTTTGGAGACTGTGCGCAATTCTAGTCACCCTGCTACAGGATGGGTGATGTTAAACTGGAAAGGGTGCAAATGCATTTTACAAGGAGATTGCCGAGACTGTAAGGATTGAGTTATAAGGAGAGGCTGGATAGACAAGGACATTATTTCCTGCAACGTCGGAGGCTGAGAGGTAACCTTACAGAAGTTTACAAAATCATGACGGACATGGATAAGGTGAATAGGCAACATCTTTTTCCCAGGATAGGGGAGTCCAAAACTAGAGGGAATAGGTTTAAAAATGAAAGGGGAAAGATTTAAAAGGGACCTGATGCCACAGAGGGTGGCGTGCATATGGAACAAGCTACCAGAGGAGATGGTAGATGGTACAACATTTAGAAGACATTTGGGCAGGTGTACCAATAGGAAAGGTTTAGAACAATATAGGTCAAATGCTGGCAAATGGGGGTCATTCAGTTTAGAAAAACTGGTCAGCATGGACAAGCTGGGCCAAAGGGCCTGCTTCTCTGCTGTATGACTCCATGATTCTATGACTTTATCCTATGATCCCTTTCCTCTTCCGGCATCTTGCCTTATTCCTGTCAATCACCCCTTGTCATCCTGTCACAAGTCTCTCACACAATGAATGATATTCCTTCACCCCATTCCCTATTCCCTGGCTACAGCCAGATTCTGCCACAGATTATCCCAGTGACAAACTCCCATCCTGGCTGGTCAACTGATGTTCAAGTTTCTCATCAGTTTGGATGGCTACTATACATCCCATTCCCAACCCATCTCCCCATATACATCAGAGCCAATACTTTTCATCATATAGCTGGTGATATTGTGAAATTCAGGTGGCAGAGGTGAGGTATAAATTCTGGTTGGCGACATTGGCTGTTGTACAACTCTTGGTCAGCTCAATCAATGTTATAGTAGCAGCAAATCAAGTGAGGGTAGACAAGTGCCAATGGAACTCTGACCATTTTATTGTCAGAATGAGAGACATAGCCCAGATTATTGACATATTTGTCATCTTGTGGTTTTTATGGTATCAGGTCACATGGTGGCAATGTTAATGCATAAGTAATCCAAGTTCATGTTCTGGGGATATCTGTTCAAATCTCAGATGGAGTTAAACTTAGATAAATGCATTTTGGAAAAGCAAATCAGAACAGGACTTAATGGTAAGGTCCTGGGGAATGTTGGTGAACAAAGAGTGCAGATTCATAGCTCCTTGAAAGTAGAATTGCAGATAGATAGGATAGCGAAGTTTGGTATGCTTTCCACCTAAGGGGCAACTTTTTCAACAGGATGATGCGTGTATGAAATGAGCTGCCAGAAGAGATGGTGTAAGCTGGTACAATTACAGCTTTTAAAAGGCATCTGGATGGCTATATGAATAGGAAGGATTTAGAAGGATATGGAGTCTAGATTACAGTGATGTTAGAAAAGCACAGCAGTTCAGGCAGCAGCCGTGGAGCAGTAAAATCAACGTTTCGGACAAAAGCCCTTCATCAGGAATACAGGCAGAGTGCCTGAAGGGTGGAGAGATAAACGAGAGGAGGGTGAGGGTGGGGAGAAAGTAGCATAGAGTACAATAGGTGAGTGGGGGAGGGGATGAAGGTGATAAGTCAGGGGGAGGGTGGAGTGGATAGGTGGAAAAGAAGATAGGCAGGTAGGGCAAGTCATGGGGACAGTGCTGAGCTGGAAGTTTGGAACTGGGGTGCTACTTTCTCCCCACCCCCACCCTCCTCTCATTTATCTCTCCACCCTTCAGGCTCTCTGCCTGTATTCTTAATGAAGGGCTTTTGCCCGAAACGTCGATTTTACTGCTCCTCGGATGCTGCCTGAACTGCTGTGCTCTTCCAGCACCACTCTAATCTAGACTCTGGTTTCCAGCATCTGCAATCATTGTTTTTACCTTTAGAAGGATATGGGCCAAGTGCTGGCAAATGGGACTGGATTAGGTTAGGATATCTGGTCGGCATGGATGAAATGGACTGAAGGTTCTGTTCCTGTGCTGTATGTCTATATGACCCTGTGCCAAATGGTGACACCTGAACTCAGTCCAATCTGTAATCAAAAGCTAGTCTAGTGGTGATTTTGTTATAAAAAGCTCATTTCAGTTTGGGAAGGAAAGCTGCAATCCATACCCAGTTTTCCCTACATGTGACTCCAGTCATGGGTGTGCTTGATTCTTAACTACCCTTCTGATGTAGCATAGCAATCAGTTCAGTTCAAGGGAAATTAGCAATGGGCAACAAATACTTGCCCACATCCTATGCAGGAATAAAGATACTTGCTGCCCCAAAATGGGGTGCATAGCAGTACTCCTGATGTTACACTCTATCTCCTGTCAAACTCTCTATAACCTTATAATAGTTGACCATTTCTACAGTCTACAGTGAGGACTCTGGAACTGTCAACTTCTCTGTAGATGACTATGAGAGGACAGAACCACCTGCACAAGTACAAGTTGCTATCGGTCCTGTCTCTGAAGCTTTAGTTCAGCTTATTTTTTGATCACCTTTGAAAAACACACTTTAAGAATAAATCTGCTCCTGAAAGCAACCACAAACAGCACCACTTACAGTGTGTCACGGAAATGCAGTGAGGGAAAAAAGTTGTCCCTGAACCAAAAAAGAAGGGATTAGGACATGTCTAAAAACTTGGAAAAAGAGGGACATTTTAAATTATTTACAGCAGGGAATGTGAGGGAGGCAAAAGAGCATATGGAAAGCATTCCAGAGCTTAACTCAAATGTATAAAAATCCTGAGCAACTGAAGGAGATGAACAGAAGACCAGAATTGGGAAGGAGGCGATTTAATTTAAATAAATATGAGTTGTTGTATTTTGGAAAGACAAATCAGGCAGGATTTATATACTTAATGGGAAGGTCCTGGGAGTGTTGCTAAACAAAGAGGCCTTGGAGCTCACGTTCATAGTTCTTTGAAAGTTCCTCAGAGGTAGATAAGATAGTAAGGAAGATGTTTAGTATGCTTGCCTTTATTGGTCAGTGCATTGAGTATAGGAGTTGGGAGGCCATGTTGTGGCTGCACAGAACTTTGGTTAGGCCACTTTGGAATACTGCATTGAGTTCCGATCTCCTTGCTATTGGAAAGTGGGGGTAGAGATCTTGGATAGGTGTGGAATTGGACTCGGCAATGGGGTGAGAATACTGGATGTGGCAGTCATTTGAACTCTGGCTTTTCCAAGCTCTCCTTTGTCAGTTTGGGCTCTATTTGAATCATTTAGTTTATCCTTTCATTCTGTCATGAATGTGGTGTCATCGACCCCCACGTCTGAATGTGCAAATTTCCTGGGTCGCTATCCTGTGGCCACATGATGAGCTGAACTAAACCATCTGGTTGCCCTGGGGCAGTGCAGTCAGGGGGGAGGCCTAGCAGCAGTTAGAACACACTCACTGCTCAAGGGCTGTGTTATTTCTATGGCAATCTAACAGTTCAGGGACTTTGTAACCACACACCCCACCCCCTCCCCACAAAACCAAGATCCCAGGGTAATCACTGGAGGAGCTCAGTCTTGTGTTGTGACATATCGTAATTTCTCTTGGGAGCATGAGAAGCAAACTGAGTTTAATTAATGTCATAATTAATCTGCTTACCACATTTTAAAGCTTCCCATTTGAGTTGTTTGCATCAATTGAACCATCATCAAGGCTGTAATCTTATGTTTAATTAACCACATCCTGTCATTAGGTGGTTCAGGCCACTCAATGTCCTAAAATAGTTTCAAAAGTGTGATACGGCTGTTTATGATTATAAAGCCCAAAAGGACTGATTCCAAGGACTTGAAGGATCGTTGTTATCTGAAGATACAGAGAATCAGGAGCAGAAATAGGCCATTCAGCCCATTGTGTCTGTTTCACCATTAAATAAAACCATCACTGATCTGATTACAACGTCACTTTCCCACCTACCTCTGAGAATCCCCAGCCATTGCTTAACAAGAACCTACCTACCTCCAGCTTAAGAACGTTCAACAACTTCTACCACCATTTTGGGGACAAAAGTTTAAAAAAAGGAGGAAACATTTGTCCAAAAAACTCAGGCTGAGGAGTGGCAGATGGAGTTTAAATTTGATAAGTATGAGTTGCTGTATTTGGAAAGGCAAATCAGGCAGGACTTATATACTTAATGGGAAGGTCCTGGGGAGTGTTGCCAAACAAAGAGACCTTGGAGTGCAGATTCGTAGTTCTTTGGAAGTTCCTCATAGGTGGCTAATTTAGTAAAGAGGCTGTTTGGTATACTTGCCTTTATTGGTTGGTTCATTGAGTATAGGAATTAGGAGGTCATATTGCGGCTGTATAGAACCTTGTTTGGCCACTTTTGAAATGCTGCATTAAGTTCCTATCTCCTTGCTATATGAAAGATGTTGGGAACTGTGAAAGGGTTCAGAAAAGATTTGCAAGTATGTTGCCAGCATTAGAGGGTTTGAGCTAGTGGGAGAGGTTGAATAGATTCTAGATTAGAGTTTTACTGGAAAAGCACAGCAGTTCAGGCAGCATCCGAGGAGCAGGAAAGTCAATGTTTCGGGCAAAAGCCCTTCATCAGGAATAGAGGCAGAGTGCCTGCAGGATGGAGAGATAAATGAGAGGAGAGGGGGGTGGGGAGAAAGTAGCATAGAATACAATCGGCAAGTGAGGGTGGGGATAGAGGTGATAGATCAGAGAGGAGGGTGGAGTGGATAGGTGGAAAGGAAAATAGGTAGGTAGGACAAGTCATGGGAACAGTGCTGAGCTGGAAGTTTAGAACTGGGGTGAGGTGGAGGAAGGGGAAATGAGGAAACTGATGAAGTCCACATTGATGCCCTGAGGTTGAAGTGTTCCGAGGCGGAAGATGAGGCGTTCTTCCTCCAGGTGACGGGTGTTGAGGGATGGCAATGAAGGAGGCCCAGGACCTGCATGTCCTTGGCTGAGTGGGAGGGGGAGTTGAAATGTTGGGCCACAGGGCGGTGTGGTTGATTGGTGCGGGTGTCCCAGAGATGTCCCTGCCACCGCAGGAATTGCAAAACCTATGCCCACACCTCCTTCCTCACCTCCATCCAAGGCCCCAGAGGAGCCTTCCACATCCATCAAAATTTCACCTGCACATCCACCAATATCATTTATTGTCTCCATTGCTCCCGACGCGGTCTCCTCTACATTGGGGAGACTGGACACCTCCTAGCAGAGCTCTTTAAAGAACATCTCTGGGACACCCGCACCAATTAACCACACCACCCTGTGGCCCAACATTTCAACTCCCCCTCTTACTCAGCCGAGGATGTGGAGGTCCTGGGCCTCCTTCACCGCCTCACCACCCAACACCTGGTGGAAAAACGCCTCCTCTTCCGCCTCGGAACACTTCAATCTCAGGGCATCAATGTGGACTTCACCAGTTTCCTCATTTCCCCTTCCCGCACCTCACCCCAGTTCCAAACTTCCAGCTCAGCACTGTCCCCATGACTTGTCCTACCTGCCTATCTTCCTTTCCACCTATCCACTCCACCCTCCTCTCTGATCTATCACCTTTATCCTCACCCCCGTTCATCCATTGTACTCTTTGCTACCTTCCCCCACCCTCCTCCCTGACCTATCATCTCCATCCCCATCCCCATTCACCTATTGCACTCTTTGCTAATTTCTCCCCACCCCACCCTCCTCTCATTTATCTCTCCACCCTACAGGCACCCTGCCTCTATTCCTGATGAAGGTCTTTTGCTCAAAACATTGATTTTCCTGCTCCTCAGATGCTGCCTGAACTGTTGTGCTTTTCCAGCACCACTCGAATCTAGGTTTCCAGCATCTGCAGTCCTTGTTTTTACCTAGGAGAGGTTGAATAGGCTTGGACTATTTTCCCTGAAACATTGGAGGCTGAGAAACAGATTGGACAAAAAGAACTATAAGGTCTGTTTCCGTGCTGTAACATCTCTATGACTCTAAGGCTCTAAGTTATCTCTTACTCTTACAGAGGTTTGCAAAATCATGAGTGCCATGGATAGGGTGAATAGCCAAGATCCTTTTTCCCAGGGTAAGGGAGTCCAAAACTAGAGGACATGGGTTTAAAGTGAGAAGTGAAAGATTTAAAAGGATGACTCTATGATGCTACGACACAAGGGGCAACATTTTCATGCAGAGGGGGGTGCATGCATGGAATGAGCTTCCAGAGGAAGTGGTGGAGGGTATTATTACAACATTTAAAAGACTTATGGATGAATATATGAAGGGGAATAGTTTAGAGGGATATGTGGCAAGTGCTGGTAAATTGGACAAGATTAATTTAGGATATCTGGTCAGAATGGATGAATTGGACTAAAGGGTCTGTTTCCATGCTGCACATCTCTCTATCTCTTACTCCATTCAACTCTGGAAGACCCATGCCCTGCCTCACAAGCCCATTCCAGAGTTTGGAATACGGTTAAGCATCATCTCAACATTTGATAACCTCAACATCACAATCATTAGCTATCAGTGGACACGTGAAGCAGAAAGTGCTGTAAATCCAGTGCTAAGGGAGATTATTCACATGACAATCCTACAGAGGGATTGATGGGCTTGAAGGCTGAGAACCACCCAAGATTGAAACAGGTGAAGTGCTTTGAGGTGCTTTGAATTAATTCATTGACAGTAAAACAAATATTTTTTTTTCCCATTTTAATATCCAAATCTCAGCAACGTGTCAAGATGGACTCTGTTTATCAGTTGCAGCAAGCTGTGTGGCTTTTAACCATAAACATCCCAAGATGGTGGCGACAGAGAAGACAATTGTGCCTGGGCTTGTCCTCCTCTGTGTTTATCTTTTCTTAATTTTTCCTTGTACCCCGTCTTTTATTCCCTCAAACTTATCTGATAAAGAGAGCTTTTCAACAAGGGGGTACATTTGATAGGGCCCAGAGAAGTGGTGTTTTCAGGAGCAGTATGGCGACAGAGATGGTCAGACAGGCTGTGAAGCCCAGAGTGAGACTCTTGTTTCCACAAGCAATAGTTTCCTGATGGTGATATTGCCTGGGCAGATGTAGCCTAGGGCAGGACAATCTCTGTGGTATGTTATGGGCTAGTATAGCCCAGAGTGGGGACACTCTCTGTGGTATGGTGTGGGCTAGTATAGCACAGTGTGGGGGCACTCTTTGCGGTATGGTGTGGGCTAGTATAGCCCAGAGTGGGAACCCTCTCTGTGGTATGGGGTGGGCTAGTATAGCCCAGTGTGGGTACACTGTCTGCGATATGGTGTGGGCTAGTATAGCACAGTGTGGGGACAATCTCTGCAGTATGGAGTGGGAAGTATAGCCCAGTGTGGGGACACTCTCTGCGGTATGGTATGGGGTAGTATAGTCCAGAGTGGGTACACATTCTGTGATATGATGTGGGCTCGTATAGCCCAGAGTGGGGACACTGTCTGCGGTATGGTGTGGGCTTGTATAGCCCAGAGTCTGCTCACTCTCTGCGGTATGGAGAGGGCTAGTATAGCCCAGTGTGGGGACACTCTCTGCGGGATGGAGTGGGCTAGTATAACCCAGTGTGGGGCACTCTCTGCGATATGGTAGTGGCTAGTATAGCACAGTGTGGGGACACTCTCTGTGGTATGGTGGGGGCTAGTATAGCCCAGAGTGGGGAGACACTCTGCGGTATGGTGTGGGCTAGTATTGCCCAGAGTGGGGACACTCTCTGCAGTACGGTATCTGCTACTTTAGCCTCGAATGTGCTCACTCTTTGGCGTATGGAGTAGGCAAGTATTGCCAAGTGTGGGGACACTCTCTGCGGTATGGTATGGGCTACTATAGCCTCGAGTGTGCTCACTTTCTGCAGTATGGAGTGGGCTAGTATAGCCCAGAGCGGGGACACTCTGTGTGGTATGGAGTGGGTTAGTATTGCCCAGAGTGGGGACACTGTCTGCGATATGGTGTGGGCTAGTATAGCCCAAAGTGGGGACACTGTCTGCGGTATGGTGTGTGCTTGTGTAGCCCAGAGTGGGGACACTCTCTGCGGTATGGTGTGGGCTTGTACAGCCCAGAGTGGGGACACTCCTTGCGGTATGGTCGGGGCTAGTATAGCCAGTGCGAAGACACGCTCTGCGGTATGGTGTGGGCTTGTATAGCCCAGAGTGTGGACACTCTCAGCGTAATGGTGTGGGCTTGTACAGCCCAGTGCGGGGACACTTTCTATGGTATGGCGTGGGCTAGTATAGCCCAGTGTGGGGACCAATCTGCAGTATGGTGTGGGCTAGTTTAGCCCAGTGTGAGGATACCATCTGTGGTATAATGTGGGCTAGAACAGCCAAGAGTGGGGACACTCTCTGCGGTATGGAGTGGGTAGTATAGCCCAGTGTGGGGACACTCTCTGCGGTATGGTGTGGGCTTGTATAGCCCAGAGTGGGACACTCTCTGCGGGATGGTGTGGGCTGGTACAGCCCAGAGTGGGGACACTCTCTGCAGTATGGTCGGGCCTAGTATAGCCAGTGCGGAGACACGCTCTGCGGTATGGTGTGGGCTTGTACAGCCCAGAGTGTGGACACTCTCAGCGTAATGGTGTGGGCTAGTATAGCCCAGTGTGGGGACACTGTCTATGGTATGGTGTGGGCTAGTATAGCCCAGTGTGGGGACTCTCTCTGAGGTATAGTGTGGGCAAGTATAGCCCAGTGTGGCTATGTTGTCTGCGGAAAGATGTGGGCTAGTATAGCCCAGAGTGGGGATACTGTCTGTGGTATGGTGTGGGCTAGTATAGCCCAGAGTGGATACGCTCTCTATGGTATAATGTGGGCTAGTACGGCCAAGAGTGGGGATACTCTCTGCAGTATGGTGTGGGCTAGTATAGCGCAGCGTGGGTGCATTGTCTGCGGTATGGTGTGGGCTAGTACAGCACAGAGTGGGTACACTCTCTGCGGTATGGTATGGGCTAGTATAGCCCAGCGTGGGTACGTTGTCTGCGGTATGGTGTGGGCTAGTATAGCCCAGAGTGGGGACACTCTCTGCGGTATGGTATGGGGTAGTATAGTCCAGAGTGGGTACACATTCTGTGATATGATATGGGCTCGTATAGCCCAGAGTGGGGACACTGTCTGCGGTATGGTGTGGGCTTGTATAGCCAAGAGTGGGGACACTGTCTGCGGTATGGACTGGGCTAGTATAGCCCAGTGTGGGGACACTCTCCGCGGTATGGTGTGGGCTAGTATAACCCAGTGCGGGGACACTCTCCGCGGTATGGTAGTGGCTAGTATAGCCCAGAGTGGGGACATGCTCTGTGGTATGGTGTGGGCTAGTATAGAACAGTGTGGGGGCACTCTTTGCGGTATGGTGTGGGCTAGTATTGCCCAGAGTGGGGACCAATCTGCAGTATGGTGTGGGCTAGTATAGCCCAGTGTGGGTACATTGTCTGCAGAATGGTGTGGGCTCGTATAGCCCAGAGTGAGGATACCATCTGTGGTATAATGTGGGCTAGAACAGCCAAGAGTGGGGACACTCTCTGCGGTATGGAGTGGGTAGTATAGCCCAGTGTGGGGACACTCTCTGCGGTATGGTGTGGGCTTGTATAGCCCAGAGTGGGACACTCTCTGCGGGATGGTGTGGGCTGGTACAGCCCAGAGTGGGGACACTCTCTGCAGTATGGTCGGGCCTAGTATAGCCAGTGCGGAGACACGCTCTGCGGTATGGTGTGGGCTTGTACAGCCCAGAGTGTGGACACTCTCAGCGTAATGGTGTGGGCTAGTATAGCCCAGTGTGGGGACACTGTCTATGGTATGGTGTGGGCTAGTCTAGCCCAGTGTGGGGACTCTCTCTGAGGTATAGTGTGGGCAAGTATAGCCCAGTGTGGCTATGTTGTCTGCGGAAAGATGTGGGCTAGTATAGCCCAGAGTGGGGATACTGTCTGTGGTATGGTGTGGGCTAGTATAGCCCAGAGTGGATACGCTCTCTATGGTATAATGTGGGCTAGTACGGCCAAGAGTGGGGATACTCTCTGCAGTATGGTGTGGGCTAGTATAGCGCAGCGTGGGTGCATTGTCTGCGGTATGGTGTGGGCTAGTACAGCACAGAGTGGGTACACTCTCTGCGGTATGGTATGGGCTAGTATAGCCCAGCGTGGGTACGTTGTCTGCGGTATGGTATGGGCTAGTATAGCCCAGAGTGGGGACACTCTCTGCGGTATGGTATGGGGTAGTATAGTCCAGAGTGGGTACACATTCTGTGATATGATGTGGGCTCGTATAGCCCAGAGTGTGGACACTGTCTGCGGTATGGTGTGGGCTTGTATAGCCAAGAGTGGGGACACTGTCTGCGGTATGGACTGGGCTAGTATAGCCCAGTGTGGGGACACTCTCCGCGGTATGGTGTGGGCTAGTATAACCCAGTGCGGGGACACTCTCCGCGGTATGGTAGTGGCTAGTATAGCCCAGAGTGGGGACATGCTCTGTGGTATGGTGTGGGCTAGTATAGAACAGTGTGGGGGCACTCTTTGCGGTATGGTGTGGGCTAGTATAGCCCAGAGTGGGAACCCTCTCTGTGGTATGGTGTGGGCTAGGATAGCCAAGAGTGGGGACACAGTGTGTGGTATGGTATGGGCTAGTATAGCCCAAAGTGCGAACACTCTATTTGGTATGGAGTGGGTAGTATAGCCCAGTGTGGGGACACTCTCTGTGGTATGGTGTGGGCTCGTATAGCTCAGAGTGGGGACACTCTGCGGTATGGCGTGGGCTAGTATTGCCCAGTGTGGGGACACTCTCTGCAGTATGGTATCGGCTACTTTAGCCTCGAATGTGCTCACTCTTTGGCGTATGGAGTAGGCAAGTATTGCCAAGTGTGGGGACACTCTCTGCGGTTTGGTATGGGTTACTATAGCCTCGAGTGTGCTCACTTTCTGCGGTATGGAGTGGGCTAGTATAGCCCAAAGTGGGGACACTGTCTGCGGTATGGTGTGGGCTTGTGTAGCCCAGAGTGGGGACACTCTCTGTGGTATGGTGTGGGCTTGTACAGCCCAGAGTGGGGACACTCCTTGCGGTATGGTCGGGGCTAGTATAGCCAGTGCGAAGACACGCTCTGCGGTATGGTGTGGGCTTGTATAGCCCAGAGTGTGGACACTCTCAGCGTAATGGTGTGGGCTTGTACAGCCCAGTGCGGAGACACTTTCTATGGTATGGCGTGGGCTAGTATAGCCCAGTGTGGGGACCAATCTGCAGTATGGTGTGGGCTCGTATAGCCCAGTGTGGGTACATTGCCTGCAGAATGGTGTGGGCTAGTATAGCCCAGAGTGAGGATACCATCTGTGGTATAATGTGGGCTAGAACAGCCAAGAGTGGGGACACTCTCTGCAGTATGGTGTGGGCTAGTATAGCGCAGCGTGGGTGCATTGTTTGCGGTATGGTGTGGGCTAGTATAGCACAGAGTGGGTACACTCTCTGCGGTATGGTATGGGCTAGTATAGCCCAGCGTGGGTACGTTGTCTGCGGTATGGTATTGGCTAGTATAGCCCAGAGTGGGGACACGCTCTGCGGTATGGTATGAGGTAGTATAACCCAGAGTGGGTACACATTCTGTGATATGATGTGGGCTCGTATAGCCCAGAGTGGGGCACTGTCTGCGGTATGGTGTGGGCTAGTATTGCCCAGTGTGGTGACACTCTCTGCAGTATGGTATCGGCTACTTTAGCCTCGAGTGTGCTCACTCTCTGCGGTATGGACTGGGCTAGTATAGCCCAGTGCGGGGACACTCTACGCGGTATGGTAGTGGCTAGTATAGCCCAGAGTGGGGACACTCTCTGTGGTATGGTGTGGGCTTGTATAGCCCAGAGTGGGGACACTGTCTGCGGTATGGACTGGGCTAGTATAGCCCAGTGTGGGGACACTCTCCGCGGTATGGTGTGGGCTAGTATAACCCAGTGCGGGGACACTCTCCGCGGTATGGTAGTGGCTAGTATAGCCCAGAGTGGGGACATGCTCTGTGGTATGGTGTGGGCTATTATAGCACAGTGTGGGGACACTCTTTGCGGTATGGTGTGGGCTAGTATTGCCCAGAGTGGGAACCCTCTCTGTGGTATGGTGTGGGCTAGGATAGCCAAGAGTGGGGACACAGTGTGTGGTATGGTATGGGCTAGTATAGCCCAAAGTGCGAACACTCTAATTGGTATGGTGTTGGCTTGTACAGCCCAGAGTGGGGACACTCTTTGCGGTATGGTCGGGGCTAGTATAGCCAGTGCGAAGACACGCTCTGCGGTATGGTGTGGGCTTGTATAGCCCAGAGTGTGGACACTCTCGGCGTAATGGTGTGGGCTTGTATAGCCCAGTGTGGGGACACTTTCTATGGTATGGTGTGGGCTAGTATAGCCCAGTGTGGGGACCAATCTGCAGTATGGTGTGGGCTAGTATAGCCCAGTGTGGGTACATTGTCTGCAGAATGGTGTGGGCTAGTATAGCCCAGAGTGAGGATACCATCTGTGGTATAATGTGGGCTAGAACAGCCAAGAGTGGGGACACTGTCTGCAGTATGGAGTGGGTAGTATAGCCCAGTGTGGGGATACTCTCCGTGGTATGGTGTGGCCTTGTGTAGCCCAGAGTGGGACACTCTCTGCGGGATGGTGTGGGCTGGTACAGCCCAGAGTGGGAACACTCTCTGCAGTATGGTCGGGGCTAGTATAGCCAGTGCGGAGACACGCTCTGCGGTATGGTGTGGGCTTGTATAGCCCAGAGTGTGGACACTCTCAGCGTAATGGTGTGGGCTAGTATAGCCCAGTGTGGGGACACTGTCTATGGTATGGTGTGGGCTAGCATAGCCCAGTGTGGGGACTCTCTCTGAGGTATAGTGTGGGCAAGTATAGCCCAGTGTGGCTATGTTGTCTGCGGAAAGATGTGGGCTAGTATAGCCCAGAGTGGGGATACTGTCTGTGGTATGGTGTGGGCTAGTATAGCCCAGAGTGGATACACTCTCTATGGTATAATGTGGGCTAGTACAGCCAAGAGTGGGGATACTCTCTGCAGTATGGTGTGGGCTAGTATAGCGCAGCGTGGGTGCATTGTCTGCGGTATGGTGTGGGCTAGTATAGCACAGAGTGGGTACACTCTCTGCGGTATGGTATGGGCTAGTATAGCCCAGCGTGGGTACATTGTCTGCGGTATGGTATTGGCTAGTATAGCCCAGAGTGGGGACACTCTCTGCGGTATGGTATGAGGTAGTATAGCCCAGAGTGGGTACACATTCTGTGATATGATGTGGGCTCGTATAGCCCAGAGTGGGGACACTGTCTGCGGTATGGTGTGGGCTAGTATTGCCCAGTGTGGGAACACTCTCTGCAGTGTGGTATCGGCTACTTTAGCCTCGAGTGTGCTCACTCTCTGCGGTATGGACTGGGCTAGTATAGCCCAGTGCGGGGACACTCTCCGCGGTATGGTAGTGGCTACTATAGCCCAGAGTGGGGACACTCTCTGTGGTATGGTGTGGGCTAGTATAGCACAGTGTGGGGGCACTCTTTGCGGTATGGTGTGGGCTAGTATAGCCCAGAGTGGGAACCCTCTCTGTGGTATGGGGTGTGGGCTAGGACTGCCAAGAGTGGGGACACAGTGTGTGGTATGGTATGGGCTAGTATAGCCCAAAGTGCGAACACTCTAATTGGTACGGACTGGGGTAGTACAGCCCAGTGTGTGGTCACTCTCTGCGGTATGGTGTGGGCTAGTATAACACAGTGTGGGGACACTCTCTGTGGTATGGTGTGGGCTAGTATAGCCCAGAGTGGGGAGACACTCTGCGGTATGGTGTGGGCTAGTATAGCCCAGAGTGGGGACACTCTCTGCGGTATGGTATCTGCTACTTTAGCCTCGAATGTGCTCACTCTTTGGCGTATGGAGTAGGCAAGTATTGCCAAGTGTGGGGACACTCTCTGCGGTATGGTATGGGCTACTATAGCCTCGAGTGTGCTCACTTTCTGCGGTATGGAGTGGGCTAGTATAGACCAGAGTGGGGACACTCTCTGCGATATGGTGTGGGCTAGTTTAGCCCAAAGTGGGGACACTGTCTGCGGTATGGGGTGGGCTTGTGTAGCCCAGAGTGGGGGCACCCTCTGTGGTATGGTGTGGGCTAGTGTAGCCCAGAGTAGGGTCACTCTCTGCGGTATGGTGTTGGCTTGTACAGCCCAGAGTGGGGACACGCTCTGCGGGATGGTGTGGGCTGGTACAGCCCAGAGTGGGAACACTCTCTGCAGTATGGTCGGGGCTAGTATAGCCAGTGCGGAGACACGCTCTGCGGTATGGTGTGGGCTTGTATAGCCCAGAGTGTGGACACTCTCAGCGTAATGGTGTGGGCTAGTATAGCCCAGTGTGGGGACACTGTCTATGGTATGGTGTGGGCTAGTCTAGCCCAGTGTGGGGACTCTCTCTGAGGTATAGTGTGGGCAAGTATAGCCCAGTGTGGCTATGTTGTCTGCGGAAAGATGTGGGCTAGTATAGCCCAGAGTGGGGATACTGTCTGTGGTATGGTGTGGGCTAGTATAGCCCAGAGTGGATACACTCTCTATGGTATAATGTGGGCTAGTACAGCCAAGAGTGGGGATACTCTCTGCAGTATGGTGTGGGCTAGTATAGCGCAGTGTGGGTGCATTGTCTGCGGTATGGTGTGGGCTAGTATAGCACAGAGTGGGTACACTCTCTGCGGTATGGTATGGGCTAGTATAGCCCAGCGTGGGTACGTTGTCTGCGGTATGGTATTGGCTAGTATAGCCCAGAGTGGGGACACTCTCTGCGGTATGGTATGAGGTAGTATAGCCCAGAGTGGGTACACATTCTGTGATATGATGTGGGCTCGTATAGCCCAGAGTGGGGACACTGTCTGCGGTATGGTGTGGGCTAGTATTGCCCAGTGTGGGAACACTCTCTGCAGTATGGTATCGGCTACTTTAGCCTTGAGTGTGCTCACTCTCTGCGGTATGGACTGGGCTAGTATAGCCCAGTGCGGGGACACTCTCCGCGGTATGGTAGTGGCTACTATAGCCCAGAGTGGGGACACTCTCTGTGGTATGGTGTGGGCTAGTATAGCACAGTGTGGGGGCACTCTTTGCGGTATGGTGTGGGCTAGTATAGCCCAGAGTGGGAACCCTCTCTGTGGTATGGGGTGTGGGCTAGGACTGCCAAGAGTGGGGACACAGTGTGTGGTATGGTATGGGCTAGTATAGCCCAAGGTGCGAACACTCTAATTGGTATGGACTGGGGTAGTACAGCCCAGTGTGTGGTCACTCTCTGCGGTATGGTGTGGGCTAGTATAACCCAGTGTGGGGACACTCTCTGTGGTATGGTTTGGGCTAGTATAGCCCAGAGTGGGGAGACACTCTGCGGTATGGTGTGGGCTAGTATAGCCCAGAGTGGGGACACTCTCTGCGGTATGGTATCTGCTACTTTAGCCTCGAATGTGCTCACTCTTTGGCGTATGGAGTAGGCAAGTATTGCCAAGTGTGGGGACACTCTCTGCGGTATGGTATGGGCTACTATAGCCTCGAGTGTGCTCACTTTCTGCGGTATGGAGTGGGCTAGTATAGACCAGAGTGGGGACACTCTCTGCGATATGGTGTGGGCTAGTTTAGCCCAAAGTGGGGACACTGTCTGCGGTATGGGGTGGGCTTGTGTAGCCCAGAGTGGGGGCACCCTCTGTGGTATGGTGTGGGCTAGTGTAGCCCAGAGTAGGGTCACTCTCTGCGGTATGGTGTTGGCTGGTACAGCCCAGAGTGGGGACACTCTTTGCGGTATGGTCGGGGCTAGTATAGCCAGTGCGAAGACACGCTCTGCGGTATGGTGTGGGCTTGTATAGCCCAGAGTGTGGACACTCTCGGCGTAATGGTGTGGGCTTGTACAGCCCAGTGTGGGGACACTTTCTATGGTATGGCGTGGGCTAGTATAGCCCAGTGTGGGGTCCAATCTGCAGTATGGTGTCGGCTAGTATAGCCCAGTGTGGGTACATTGTCTGCAGAATGGTGTGGGCTTGTATAGCCCAGAGTGAGGATAACATCTGTGGTATAATGTGGGCTAGAACAGCCAAGAGTGGGGACACTCTGCGGTATGGAGTGGGTAGTATAGCCCAGAGTGGGACACTCTCTGCGGGATGGTGTGGGCTGGTACAGCCCAGAGTGGGACACTCTCTGCGTAATGGTGTGGGCTAGTATAGCCCAGTGTGGGGACTGTCTCTGAGGTATAGTGTGGGCAAGTATAGCCCAGTGTGGCTATGTTGTCTGCGGAAAGATGTGAGCTAGTATAGCCCAGAGTGGGGATACTGTCTGTGGTATGGTGTGGGCTAGTATAGCCCAGAGTGGATACGCTCTCTATGGTATAATGTGGGCTAGTACAGCCAAGAGTGGGGATACTCTCTGCGGTATGGTGTGGGCTAGTATAGCGCAGCGTGAGTGCATTGTCTGCGGTATGGTGTGGGCTGGTATAGCACAGAGTGGGTACACTCTCTGCGGTATGGTATGGGCTAGTATAGCCCAGCGTGGGTACATATTCTGTGATATGATGTGGGCTCGTATAGCCCAGAGTGGGGACACTGTCTGCGGTATGGTGTGGGCTAGTATTGCCCAGTGTGGGGACACTCTCTGCAGTATGGTATCGGCTACTTTAGCCTTGAGTGTGCTCACTCTCTGCGGTATGGACTGGGCTAGTATAGCCCAGTGTGGGGACAGTCTCTGCGGTATGGTGTGGGCTAGTATAACCCAGTGCAGGGAAACTCTCCGCGGTATGGTAGTGGCTAGTATCGCCCAGAGTGGGGGCACTCTCTGTGGTATGGTGTGGTCTAGTGTAGCCCAATGTGGGGTCACTCTCTGCGGTATGGTGTGGGCTAGTATAACCCAGTGTGGGGTCACTCTCTGTGGAATGGTGTTGGCTAGTTTAGCCCAATGTGGGGCACTCCCTCCGGTATGGAGTGTGCGAGCATAGCCCAGTGTGGGGATACTCTCTGCGGTATGGTGTGGGCTAGTATAGCCTAGAGCGGGGATACTGACTGCGGTATGGGGTGTGCTAGTTTAGCCAGGAGTGGGGACACTCTCTGTGGTATGGTGTGGGCTAGTATCGCCCAGAGTGGGGACACTCTGCGGTATGGCGTGGGCTAGTATCGCCCAGAGTGGGGACACTCTGCGGTATGGCGTGGGCTAGTATAGACCAGAGTGGGAACACTCTCTGCAGTATGGTGTGGGCTTATAAAGCCCAGAGTGGGGACACTCTCTGCGGTATGGTGTGGGCCTGCATAGACCAGTGTGGGTACACTGTCTGCGGTATGCTGTTGGCTAGTATAGCCCAGAGTGGGGATACACTCTGCAGTATGGTGTGGGCTAGTATAGACCAGAGTGGATACACTCTCTATGGTATAATGTGGGCTAGTAAAGCTAAGAGTGGGGATACACTCTGCGGTATGGTGTGGGCTAGTATAGCGCAGCATGGGTGCATTGTCTGCGGTATGGTGTGGGCTAGTATAGCACAGAGTGGGTACACTCTCTGCGGTATGGTATGGGCTAGTATAGCCCAGAGTGGGGACACATTCTGTGGTATGGTGTGGGCTAGTATAGCCCAATGTGGGGTCAGTCTCTGCGGTACGGAGTGGGCTAGTATAGCCCAGAGTGGGTACACATTCTGTGGTATGGAGTGGGCTAGTTTAGCCCAATGTGGGGGCACTCCCTCTGGTATGGAGTGGGCGAGTATAGCCCAGTGTGGGGACACTCTCTGTGGTACGGAGTAGGCTAGTATTGCCAAGTGTGGGGACACTCTCTGCGGTATGGTGTGGGCTACTATAGCCTCGAGTTTGCTCACTCTCTGCCGTATGGAGTGGGCTAGTATAGCCCAGTGTGGGGTCACTTCTGCGATATGGTAGTGGCTAGTATAGCAGAGTGTGGGGACACTGTCTGCGGTATGGTGTGGGCTTGTATAGCCCAGAGTGGGGACAGTGTCTGCGGTATGGTGTGGGCTTGTATAGCCCAGAGTGGGGACACTCTCTGCGGTATGGTGTGGGCTAGTACAGCCCAGAGTGGAAACACCTCTGTGGTATGGTGTGGACTAGTATAGCCCAATGTGGGTACATTCTCTGCAGTATGATGTGCGCTAGTATAGCCCAAAGTGGGTACATTCTCTGCGGTATGGTGTGTGCTAGTATAGCCCAATGTGGAGTCACTCTCTGCGGTATGGAGTGGGCTAGTATAGCCCAGTGTGGGGGCACTCTCTGTGGTATGGTGTGGTCTAGTGTAGCCCAATGTGGGGTCACTCTCTGCGGTATGGTGTGGGCTAGTATAACCCAGTGTGGGGTCACTCTCTGTGGAATGGTGTTGGCTAGTTTAGCCCAATGTGGGGCACTCCCTCCGGTATGGAGTGTGCGAGCATAGCCCAGTGTGGGGATACTCTCTGCGGTATGGTGTGGGCTAGTATAGCCTAGAGCGGGGATACTGACTGCGGTATGGGGTGTGCTAGTTTAGCCAGGAGTGGGGACACTCTCTGCAGTATGGTGTGGGCTTATAAAGCCCAGAGTGGGGACACTCTCTGCGGTATGGTGTGGGCCTGCATAGACCAGTGTGGGTACACTGTCTGCGGTATGCTGTTGGCTAGTATAGCCCAGAGTGGGGATACACTCTGCAGTATGGTGTGGGCTAGTATAGACCAGAGTGGATACACTCTCTATGGTATAATGTGGGCTAGTAAAGCTAAGAGTGGGGATACACTCTGCGGTATGGTGTGGGCTAGTATAGCGCAGCATGGGTGCATTGTCTGCGGTATGGTGTGGGCTAGTATAGCACAGAGTGGGTACACTCTCTGCGGTATGGTATGGGCTAGTATAGCCCAGAGTGGGGACACATTCTGTGGTATGGTGTGGGCTAGTATAGCCCAATGTGGGGTCAGTCTCTGCGGTACGGAGTGGGCTAGTATAGCCCAGAGTGGGTACACATTCTGTGGTATGGAGTGGGCTAGTTTAGCCCAATGTGGGGGCACTCCCTCTGGTATGGAGTGGGCGAGTATAGCCCAGTGTGGGGATACTCTCTGTGGTATGGTGTGGGCTAGTATAGCCCAGAGTGGGGACACTGTCTGCGGTATGGTATGGGCTAGATTACTTACAGTGTGGAAACAGGCCCTTCGGCCCAACAAGTCCACACCGACCCGCCGAAGCGCAACCCACCCGTACCCCTACATATACTCCTTACCTAACATTACAGGCAATTTAGCATGGCCAATTCACCTGACCCGCACATCTTTGGACTGTGGGAGGAAACCGGAGCACCCGGAGGAAACCCACACAGACACGGGGAGAACGTGCAAACTCCACACAGTCAGTCGCCTGAGGCGGGAATTGAACCCAGGTCCCTGGTGCTGTGAGGCAGCAGTGCTAACCATTGTGCCACCGTGCCGCCCCTAGTATAGCCCAGAGTGGGGACACTCTCTGTGGTACAGAGTAGGCTAGTATTGCCAAGTGTGGGGACACTCTCTGCGGTATGGTGTGGGCTACTATAGCCTCGAGTTTGCTCACTCTCTGCCGTATGGAGTGGGCTAGTATAGCCCCGTGTGGGGTCACTTCTGCGATATGGTAGTGGCTAGTATAGCACAGTGTGGGGACACTGTCTGCGGTATGGTGTGGACTTGTATAGCCCAGAGTGGGGATACACTCTGCAGTATGGTGTGGGCTAGTATAGACCAGAGTGGATACACTCTCTATGGTATAATGTGGGCTAGTAAAGCTAAGAGTGGGGATACACTCTGCGGTATGGTGTGGGCTAGTATAGCGCAGCATGGGTGCATTGTCTGCGGTATGGTGTGGGCTAGTATAGCACAGAGTGGGTACACTCTCTGCGGTATGGTATGGGCTAGTATAGCCCAGAGTGGGGACACATTCTGTGGTATGGTGTGGGCTAGTATAGCCCAATGTGGGGTCAGTCTCTGCGGTACGGAGTGGGCTAGTATAGCCCAGAGTGGGTACACATTCTGTGGTATGGAGTGGGCTAGTTTAGCCCAATGTGGGGGCATTCCCTCTGGTATGGAGTGGGCGAGTATAGCCCAGTGTGGGGATACTCTCTGTGGTATGGTGTGGGCTAGTATAGCCCAGAGTGGGGACACTGTCTGCGGTATGGTGTGGGCTAGTATAGCCCAGAGTGGGACACTCTCTGCGGGATGGTGTGGGCTGGTACAGCCCAGAGTGGGACACTCTCTGCGTAATGGTGTGGGCTAGTATAGCCCAGTGTGGGGACTGTCTCTGAGGTATAGTGTGGGCAAGTATAGCCCAGTGTGGCTATGTTGTCTGCGGAAAGATGTGAGCTAGTATAGCCCAGAGTGGGGATACTGTCTGTGGTATGGTGTGGGCCAGTATAGCCCAGAGTGGATACGCTCTCTATGGTATAATGTGGGCTAGTACAGCCAAGAGTGGGGATACTCTCTGCGGTATGGTGTGGGCTAGTATAGCGCAGCGTGAGTGCATTGTCTGCGGTATGGTGTGGGCTAGTATAGCACAGAGTGGGTACACTCTCTGCGGTATGGTATGGGCTAGTATAGCCCAGCGTGGGTACATATTCTGTGATATGATGTGGGCTCGTATAGCCCAGAGTGGGGACACTGTCTGCGGTATGGTGTGGGCTAGTATTGCCCAGTGTGGGGACACTCTCTGCAGTATGGTATCGGCTACTTTAGCCTTGAGTGTGCTCACTCTCTGCGGTATGGACTGGGCTAGTATAGCCCAGTGTGGGGACAGTCTCTGCGGTATGGTGTGGGCTAGTATAACCCAGTGCAGGGAAACTCTCCGCGGTATGGTAGTGGCTAGTATCGCCCAGAGTGGGGGCACTCTCTGTGGTATGGTGTGGTCTAGTGTAGCCCAATGTGGGGTCACTCTCTGCGGTATGGTGTGGGCTAGTATAACCCAGTGTGGGGTCACTCTCTGTGGAATGGTGTTGGCTAGTTTAGCCCAATGTGGGGCACTCCCTCCGGTATGGAGTGTGCGAGCATAGCCCAGTGTGGGGATACTCTCTGCGGTATGGTGTGGGCTAGTATAGCCTAGAGCGGGGATACTGACTGCGGTATGGGGTGTGCTAGTTTAGCCAGGAGTGGGGACACTCTCTGTGGTATGGTGTGGGCTAGTATCGCCCAGAGTGGGGACACTCTGCGGTATGGCGTGGGCTAGTATCGCCCAGAGTGGGGACACTCTGCGGTATGGCGTGGGCTAGTATAGACCAGAGTGGGAACACTCTCTGCAGTATGGTGTGGGCTTATAAAGCCCAGAGTGGGGACACTCTCTGCGGTATGGTGTGGGCCTGCATAGACCAGTGTGGGTACACTGTCTGCGGTATGCTGTTGGCTAGTATAGCCCAGAGTGGGGATACACTCTGCAGTATGGTGTGGGCTAGTATAGACCAGAGTGGATACACTCTCTATGGTATAATGTGGGCTAGTAAAGCTAAGAGTGTGGATACACTCTGCGGTATGGTGTGGGCTAGTATAGCGCAGCATGGGTGCATTGTCTGCGGTATGGTGTGGGCTAGTATAGCACAGAGTGGGTACACTCTCTGCGGTATGGTATGGGCTAGTATAGCCCAGAGTGGGGACACATTCTGTGGTATGGTGTGGGCTAGTATAGCCCAATGTGGGGTCAGTCTCTGCGGTACGGAGTGGGCTAGTATAGCCCAGAGTGGGTACACATTCTGTGGTATGGAGTGGGCTAGTTTAGCCCAATGTGGGGGCACTCCCTCTGGTATGGAGTGGGCGAGTATAGCCCAGTGTGGGGACACTCTCTGTGGTACGGAGTAGGCTAGTATTGCCAAGTGTGGGGACACTCTCTGCGGTATGGTGTGGGCTACTATAGCCTCGAGTTTGCTCACTCTCTGCCGTATGGAGTGGGCTAGTATAGCCCAGTGTGGGGTCACTTCTGCGATATGGTAGTGGCTAGTATAGCAGAGTGTGGGGACACTGTCTGCGGTATGGTGTGGGCTTGTATAGCCCAGAGTGGGGACAGTGTCTGCGGTATGGTGTGGGCTTGTATAGCCCAGAGTGGGGACACTCTCTGCGGTATGGTGTGGGCTAGTACAGCCCAGAGTGGAAACACCTCTGTGGTATGGTGTGGACTAGTATAGCCCAATGTGGGTACATTCTCTGCAGTATGATGTGCGCTAGTATAGCCCAAAGTGGGTACATTCTCTGCGGTATGGTGTGTGCTAGTATAGCCCAATGTGGAGTCACTCTCTGCGGTATGGAGTGGGCTAGTATAGCCCAGTGTGGGGGCACTCTCTGTGGTATGGTGTGGTCTAGTGTAGCCCAATGTGGGGTCACTCTCTGCGGTATGGTGTGGGCTAGTATAACCCAGTGTGGGGTCACTCTCTGTGGAATGGTGTTGGCTAGTTTAGCCCAATGTGGGGCACTCCCTCCGGTATGGAGTGTGCGAGCATAGCCCAGTGTGGGGATACTCTCTGCGGTATGGTGTGGGCTAGTATAGCCTAGAGCGGGGATACTGACTGCGGTATGGGGTGTGCTAGTTTAGCCAGGAGTGGGGACACTCTCTGCAGTATGGTGTGGGCTTATAAAGCCCAGAGTGGGGACACTCTCTGCGGTATGGTGTGGGCCTGCATAGACCAGTGTGGGTACACTGTCTGCGGTATGCTGTTGGCTAGTATAGCCCAGAGTGGGGATACACTCTGCAGTATGGTGTGGGCTAGTATAGACCAGAGTGGATACACTCTCTATGGTATAATGTGGGCTAGTAAAGCTAAGAGTGGGGATACACTCTGCGGTATGGTGTGGGCTAGTATAGCGCAGCATGGGTGCATTGTCTGCGGTATGGTGTGGGCTAGTATAGCACAGAGTGGGTACACTCTCTGCGGTATGGTATGGGCTAGTATAGCCCAGAGTGGGGACACATTCTGTGGTATGGTGTGGGCTAGTATAGCCCAATGTGGGGTCAGTCTCTGCGGTACGGAGTGGGCTAGTATAGCCCAGAGTGGGTACACATTCTGTGGTATGGAGTGGGCTAGTTTAGCCCAATGTGGGGGCACTCCCTCTGGTATGGAGTGGGCGAGTATAGCCCAGTGTGGGGATACTCTCTGTGGTATGGTGTGGGCTAGTATAGCCCAGAGTGGGGACACTGTCTGCGGTATGGTATGGGCTAGATTACTTACAGTGTGGAAACAGGCCCTTCGGCCCAACAAGTCCACACCGACCCGCCGAAGCGCAACCCACCCGTACCCCTACATATACTCCTTACCTAACATTACAGGCAATTTAGCATGGCCAATTCACCTGACCCGCACATCTTTGGACTGTGGGAGGAAACCGGAGCACCCGGAGGAAACCCACACAGACACGGGGAGAACGTGCAAACTCCACACAGTCAGTCGCCTGAGGCGGGAATTGAACCCAGGTCCCTGGTGCTGTGAGGCAGCAGTGCTAACCATTGTGCCACCGTGCCGCCCCTAGTATAGCCCAGAGTGGGGACACTCTCTGTGGTACAGAGTAGGCTAGTATTGCCAAGTGTGGGGACACTCTCTGCGGTATGGTGTGGGCTACTATAGCCTCGAGTTTGCTCACTCTCTGCCGTATGGAGTGGGCTAGTATAGCCCCGTGTGGGGTCACTTCTGCGATATGGTAGTGGCTAGTATAGCACAGTGTGGGGACACTGTCTGCGGTATGGTGTGGACTTGTATAGCCCAGAGTGGGGATACACTCTGCAGTATGGTGTGGGCTAGTATAGACCAGAGTGGATACACTCTCTATGGTATAATGTGGGCTAGTAAAGCTAAGAGTGGGGATACACTCTGCGGTATGGTGTGGGCTAGTATAGCGCAGCATGGGTGCATTGTCTGCGGTATGGTGTGGGCTAGTATAGCACAGAGTGGGTACACTCTCTGCGGTATGGTATGGGCTAGTATAGCCCAGAGTGGGGACACATTCTGTGGTATGGTGTGGGCTAGTATAGCCCAATGTGGGGTCAGTCTCTGCGGTACGGAGTGGGCTAGTATAGCCCAGAGTGGGTACACATTCTGTGGTATGGAGTGGGCTAGTTTAGCCCAATGTGGGGGCATTCCCTCTGGTATGGAGTGGGCGAGTATAGCCCAGTGTGGGGATACTCTCTGTGGTATGGTGTGGGCTAGTATAGCCCAGAGTGGGGACACTGTCTGCGGTATGGTGTGGGCTAGTATAGCCCAAAGTGGGGACACTGTCTGCGGTATGGTGTGGGCTTGTGTAGCCCAGTGTGGGGACACTCTCTGTGGTATGGTGTGGGCTAGTGTAGCCCAGAGTAGGGTCACTCTCTGCGGTATGGTGTTGGCTTGTACAGCCCAGAGTGGGGACACTCTTGGCGGTATGGTCGGGCCTAGTATAGCCAGTGCGAAGACACGCTCTGCGGTATGGTGAGGGCTTGTATAGCCCAGAGCGTGGACACTTTCGGCGTAATGGTGTGGGCTTGTATAGCCCAGTGTGGGGACACTTTCTATGGTATGGTGTGGGCTAGTATAGCCCAGTGTGGGGACCAATCTGCAGTATGGTGTGGGCTAGTATAGCCCAGTGTGGGTACATTGTCTGCAGAATGGTGTGGGCTAGTATAGCCCAGAGTGAGGATACCATCTGTGGTATAACGTGGGCTAGAACAGCCAAGAGTGGGGACACTCTCTGCGGTATGGAGTGGGTAGTAGAGTCCAGTGTGGGGACACTCTCTGCGGTATGGTGTGGGCTTGTATAGCCCAGAGTGGGACACTCTCTGCGGGATGGTGTGGGCTGGTACAGCCCAGAGTGGGGACACTCTCTGCAGTACGGTCGGGGCTAGTATATCCAGTGCGGAGACACGCTCTGCGGTATGGTGTGGGCTTGTATAGCCCAGAGTGTGGACACTCTCAGCGTAATGGTGTGGGCTAGTATAGCACAGTGTGGGGACACTGTCCATGGTATGGTGTGGGCTAGTGTAGCCCAGTGTGGGGACTCTCTCTGAGGTATAGTGTGGGCAAGTATAGCCCAGTGTGGCTACTTTGTCTGCGGAAAGATGTGGGCTAGTATAGCCCAGAGTGGGGATGCTGTCTGTGGTATGGTGTGGGCTAGTATACCCAAGAGTGGATACGCTCTCTATGGTATAATGTGGGCTAGTACAGACAAGAGTGGGGATACTCTCTGTGGTATGGTGTGGGATAGTATAGCGCAGCGTGGGTGCATTGTCTGCGGTATGGTGTGGGCTAGTATAGCGCAGCATGGGTGCATTGTCTGCGGTATAGTGTGGGCTAGTATAGCCCAGAGTGGGTACACTCTCTGCGGTATGGTATGGGCTAGTATAGCCCAGCGTGGGTTCGTTGTCTGCGGTATGTTGTGGGCTAGTATAGCCCAGAGTGGGGGCACACTCTGCAGTATAGTATGGGCTAGTATAGACCAGAGTGGGGACACTCTCTGAGGTATGGTGTGGGCTAGTGTAGCCCAGAGTAGGATCACTCTCTGCGGTATGGTGTTGGCTAGTACAGCCCAGAGTGGGGACACTCGCGGCGTAATGGTGTGGGCTTGTATAGCCCAGTGCGGGGACACTTTCTATGGTATGGTGTGGGCTAGTATAGCCCAGTGTGGGGACCAATCTGCAGTATGGTGTGGGCTAGTATAGGCCAGTGTGGGTACATTGTCTGCAGAGTGGTGTGGGCTAGTATAGCCCAATGTGGGGATACCATCTGTGGTATAATGTGCGCTAGAACAGCCAAGAGTGGGGACACTCTCTGCGGTATGGAGTGGGTAGTATAGCCCAGTGTGGGGACACTCACTGCGGTATGGTGTGGGCTTGTATAGCCCAGAGTGGGACACTCTCTGCGGGATGGTGTGGGCTGGTACAGCCCAGAGTGGGGACACTCTCTGCAGTATGGTCGGGGCTAGTATAGCCAGTGCGAAGACACGCTCTGCGGTATGGTGTGGGCTTGTATAGCCCAGATTGTGGACACTCTCAGCGTAATGGTGTGGGCTAGTATAGCCCAGTGTGGCGACACTGTCTATGGTATGGTGTGGGCTAGCGTAGCCCAGTGTGGGGACTCTCTCTGAGGTACAGTGTGGGCAAGTATAGCCCAGTGTGGCTACATTGTCTGCGGAAAGATGTGGGCTAGTATAGCCCAGAGTGGGGATACTGTCTGTGGTATGGTGTGGGCTAGTATAGCCCAGAGTGGATACACTCTCTATGGTATAATGTGGGCTAGTACAGCCAAGAGTGGGGATACTCTCTGCGGTATGGTGTGGGCAAGTATAGCGCAGCGTGGGTGCATTGTCTGCGGTATGGTGTGGGCCTGTATAGCCGAGAGTGGGAACTCTCTGCGACATGGTGTGGGCTAGTATAGACCAGAGTGGAAACACCTCTGTGGTATGGTGTGGACTAGTATAGCCCATGTGGGTACATTCTCTGCAGTATGATGTGCGCTAGTATAGCCCAAAGTGGGTACACTCTCTGCGGTATGGTGTGTGCTAGTATAGCCCAATGTGGAGTCACTCTCTGCGGTATGGAGTGGGCTAGTATAGCCCAGTGTGGGGGCACTCTCTGTGGTATGGTGTGGTCTAGTGTAGCCCAATGTGGGGTCACTCTCTGCGGTATGGTGTGGGCTAGTATAACCCAGTGTGGGGTCACTCTCTGTGGAATGGTGTTGGCTAGTTTAGCCCAATGTGGGGCACTCCCTCCGGTATGGAGTGTGCGAGCATAGCCCAGTGTGGGAATACTCTCTGCGGTATGGTGTGGGCTAGTATAGCCTAGAGCGGGGATACTGACTGCGGTATGGGGTGTGCTAGTTTAGCCAGGAGTGGGGACACTCTCTGCAGTATGGTGTGGGCCTGCATAGACCAGTGTGGGTACACTGTCTGCGGTATGCTGTTGGCTAGTATAGCCCAGAGTGGGGATACACTCTGCAGTATGGTGTGGGCTAGTATAGACCAGAGTGGATACACTCTCTATGGTATAATGTGGGCTAGTAAAGCTAAGAGTGGGGATACACTCTGCGGTATGGTGTGGGCTAGTATAGCGCAGCATGGGTGCATTGTCTGCGGTATGGTGTGGGCTAGTATAGCACAGAGTGGGTACACTCTCTGCGGTATGGTATGGGCTAGTATAGCCCAGAGTGGGGACACATTCTGTGGTATGGTGTGGGCTAGTATAGCCCAATGTGGGGTCAGTCTCTGCGGTACGGAGTGGGCTAGTATAGCCCAGAGTGGGTACACATTTTGTGGTATGGAGTGGGCTAGTTTAGCCCAATGTGGGGGCACTCCCTCTGGTATGGAGTGGGCGAGTATAGCCCAGTGTGGGGATACTCTCTGTGGTATGGTGTGGGCTAGTATAGCCCAGAGTGGGGACACTGTCTGCGGTATGGTGTGGGCTAGTATAGCCCAAAGTGGGGACACTGTCTGCGGTATGGTGTGGGCTTGTGTAGCCCAGTGTGGGGACACTCTCTGTGGTATGGTGTGGGCTAGTGTAGCCCAGAGTAGGGTCACTCTCTGCGGTATGGTGTTGGCTTGTACAGCCCAGAGTGGGGACACTCTCTGCAGTATGGTCGGGGCTAGTATAGCCAGTGCGGGGACACGCTCTGCGGTATGGTGTGGGCTTGTATAGCCCAGATTGTGGACACTCTCAGCGTAATGGTGTGGGCTAGTATCGCCCAGTGTGGGGACACTGTCCATGGTATGGTGTGGGCTAGTGTAGCCCAGTGTGGGGACTCTCTCTGAGGTATAGTGTGGGCAAGTATAGCCCAGTGTGGCTACTTTGTCTGCGGAAAGATGTGGGCTAGTATAGCCCAGAGTGGGGATGCTGTCTGTGGTATGGTGTGGGCTAGTATACCCAAGAGTGGATACGCTCTCTATGGTATAATGTGGGCTAGTACAGACAAGAGTGGGGATACTCTCTGTGGTATGGTGTGGGATAGTATAGCGCAGCGTGGGTGCATTGTCTGCGGTATGGTGTGGGCTAGTATAGCACAGAGTGGGTACGTTGTCTGCGGTATGGTGTGGGCTAGTATAGCCCAGAGTGGGGACACATTCTGTGGTATGGTGTGGGCTAGTATAGCCCAATGTGGGGTCACTCTCTGCGGTACGGAGTGGGCTAGTATAGCCCAGAGTGGGTACACATTCTGTGATATGATGTGGGCTCGTATAGCCCAGAGTGGGGACACTGTCTGCGGTATGGTGTGGGCTTGTATAGCCCAGAGTCTGCTCACTCTCTGCGGTATGGAGAGGGCTAGTATAGCCCTGTGTGGGGACACTCTCTGAGGGATGGAGTGGGCTAATATAACCCAGTGTGGGGCACTCTCTGCGATATGGTAGTGGCTAGTATAGCACAGTGTGGGGACACTCTCTGTGGTATGGTGTGGGCTAGTATAGCCCAGAGTGGGGAGACACTCTGCGGTATGGTGTGGGCTAGTATTGCCCAGAGTGGGGACACTCTCTGCAGTACGGTATCTGCTACTTTAGCCTCGAATGTGCTCACTCTTTGGCGTATGGAGTAGGCAAGTATTGCCAAGTGTGGGGACACTCTCTGCGGTATGGTATGGGCTACTATAGCCTCGAGTGTGCTCACTTTCTGCGGTATGGAGTGGGCTAGTATAGCCCAGAGCGGGGACACTCTGTGTGGTATGGAGTGGGTTAGTATTGCCCAGTGTGGGGACACACTCTGCGGTATGGTATGGGCTACTATAGCTCGAGTGTGCTCACTTTCTGCGGTATGGAGTGGGCTAGTATAGCCCAGAGTGGGGACACTCACTGCGATATGGTGTGGGCTAGTATAGCCCAAAGTGGGGACACTGTCTGCGGTATGGTGTGTGCTTGTGTAGCCCAGAGTGGGGACACTCTCTGTGGTATGGTGTGGGCTAGTGTAGCCCAGAGTAGGGTCACACTCTGCGGTATGGTGTTGGCTTGTACAGCCCAGAGTGGGGACAGTCCTTGCGGTATAGTCGGGGCTAGTATAGCCAGTGCGAAGACACGCTCTGCGGTATGGTGTGGGCTTGTATAGCCCAGAGTGTGGACACTCTCAGCGTAATGGTGTGTGCTTGTACAGCCCAGTGCGGGGATACTTTCTATGGTATGGCGTGGGCTAGTATAGCCCAGTGTGGGGACCAATCTGCAGTATGGTGTGGGCTAGTATAGCCCAGTGTGGGTACATTGTCTGCAGTATGGTGTGGGCTAGTATAGCCCAGAGTGAGGATACCATCTGTGGTATAATGTGGGCTAGAACAGCCAAGAGTGGGGACACTCTCTGTGGTACGGAGTAGGCTAGTATTGCCAAGTGTGGGGACACTCTCTGCGGTATGGTGTGGGCTACTATAGCCTCGAGTTTGCTCACTCTCTGCTGTATGGAGTGGGCTAGTATAGCCCAGTGTGGGGTCACTTCTGCGATATGGTAGTGGCTAGTATAGCACAGTGTGGGGACACTGTCTGCGGTATGGTGTGGGCTTGTATAGCCCAGAGTGGGGACAGTGTCTGCGGTATGGTGTGGGCTAGTACAGCCCAGAGTGGGGACACATTCTGTGGTATGGTGTGGGCTAGTATAGCCCAATGTGGGGTCACTCTCTGCGATATGGAGTGGGCTAGTACAGCCCAATGTGGGGGCACTCTCTGTGGTATGGTGTGGGCTAATGTAGCTCAATGTGGGGTCACTCTCTGCGGTATGGAGTGGGCTAGTATAGCCCAGTGTGGGGGCACTCTCTGTGTTATGGTGTGGGCTAGTTTAGTCCAATGTGGGGGCACTCCCTCCGGTATGGAGTGGGCGAGTATAGCCTAGAGCGGGGATACTGTCTGCGGTATGGCGTGGACTAGTCTCGCACAGTGTGGGTACACTCTCTGCAGTATTATATGCGCTAGTACAGCCCAAAGTGGGTACGCTCTCTGCAGTATGGTGTGGGCTAGTGTAGCCCAGAGTGGGTGCATTGTCTGCGGTATGGTGTGGGCTAGTATAGCCTAGAGCGGGGATACTGTCTGCGGTATGGGGTGGGCTAGTTTAGCCCAGAGTGGGGACACTCTCTGTGGTATGTTATGGGCTAGTATAGCCCGGAGTGGGGACACTCTGCGATATGGCGAGGGGTAGTATAGCCCAGAGTGGGTACACTCTCTATGGTATAATGTGGGCTAGTACCGCCAAGAGTGGGGATACTCTCTGCGGTATGGTGTGGGCTAGTATAGCGCAGCATGGGTGCATTGTCTGCGGTATGGTGTGGGCTAGTATAGCCCAGAGTGGGTACACTCTCTGCGGTATGGTATGGGCTAGTATAGCCCAGCGTGGGTTCGTTGTCTGCGGTATGTTGTGGGCTAGTATAGCCCAGAGTGGGGGCACACTCTGCAGTATAGTATGGGCTAGTATAGACCAGAGTGGGGACACTCTCTGAGGTATGGTGTGGGCTAGTGTAGCCCAGAGTAGGATCACTCTCTGCGGTATGGTGTTGGCTAGTACAGCCCAGAGTGGGGACACTCGCGGCGTAATGGTGTGGGCTTGTATAGCCCAGTGCGGGGACACTTTCTATGGTATGGTGTGGGCTAGTATAGCCCAGTGTGGGTACATTGTCTGCAGAGTGGTGTGGGCTAGTATAGCCCAATGTGGGGATACCATCTGTGGTATAATGTGGGCTAGAACAGCCAAGAGTGGGGACACTCTCTGCGGTATGGAGTGGGTAGTATAGCCCAGTGTGGGGACACTCACTGCGGTATGGTGTGGGCTTGTATAGCCCAGAGTGGGACACTCTCTGCGGGATGGTGTGGGCTGGTACAGCCCAGAGTGGGGACACTCTCTGCAGTATGGTCGGGGCTAGTATAGCCAGTGCGAAGACACGCTCTGCGGTATGGTGTGGGCTTGTATAGCCCAGAGTGTGGACACTCTCAGCGTAATGGTGTGGGCTAGTAAAGCCCAGTGTGGGGACACTGTCTATGGTATGGTGTGGGCTAGCATAGCCCAGTGTGGGGACTCTCTCTGAGGTACAGTGTGGGCAAGTATAGCCCAGTGTGGCTACATTGTCTGCGGAAAGATGTGGGCTAGTATAGCCCAGAGTGGGGATACTGTCTGTGGTATGGTGTGGGCTAGTATAGCCCAGAGTGGATACACTCTCTATGGTATAATGTGGGTTAGTACAGCCAAGAGTGGGGATACTCTCTGCGGTATGGTGTGGGCAAGTATAGCGCAGCGTGGGTGCATTGTCTGCGGTATGGTGTGGGCCTGTATAGCCGAGAGTGGGAACTCTCTGCGACATGGTGTGGGCTAGTATAGACCAGAGTGGAAACACCTCTGTGGTATGGTGTGCATTAGTATACCCCAATGTGGGTACATTCTCTGCAGTATGATGTGCGCTAGTATAGCCCAAAGTGGGTACACTCTCTGCGGTATGGTGTGTGCTAGTATAGCCCAATGTGGAGTCACTCTCTGCGGTATGGAGTGGGCTAGTATAGCCCAGTGTGGGGGCACTCTCTGTGGTATGGTGTGGTGTAGTGTAGCCCAATGTGGGGTCACTCTCTGCGGTATGGTGTGGGCTAGTATAACCCAGTGTGGGGTCACTCTCTGTGGAATGGTGTTGGCTAGTTTAGCCCAATGTGGGGCACTCCCTCCGGTATGGAGTGTGCGAGCATAGCCCAGTGTGGGGATACTCTCTGCGGTATGGTGTGGGCTAGTATAGCCTAGAGCGGGGATACTGACTGCGGTATGGGGTGTGCTAGTTTAGCCAGGAGTGGGGACACTCTCTGTGGTATGGTGTGGGCTAGTATCGCCCAAAGTGGGGACACTCTGCGGTATGGCGTGGGCTAGTATAGACCAGAGTGGGAACACTCTCTGCAGTATGGTGTGGGCTTATAAAGCCCAGAGTGGGGACACTCTCTGCGGTATGGTGTGGGCCTGCATAGACCAGTGTGGGTACACTGTCTGCGGTATGCTGTTGGCTAGTATAGCCCAGAGTGGGGATACACTTCGCAGTATGGTGTGGGCTAGTATAGACCAGAGTGGATACACTCTCTATGGTATAATGTGGGCTTGTAAAGCTAAGAGTGGGGATACACTCTGCGGTATGGTGTGGGCTAGTATAGCGCAGCGTGGGTGCATTGTCTGCGGTATGGTGTGGGCTAGTATAGCACAGAGTGGGTACACTCTCTGCGGTATGGTATGGGCTAGTATAGCCCAGAGTGGGTACACATTCTGTGGTATGGAGTGGGCTAGTTTAGCCCAATGTGGGGGCACTCCCTCTGGTATGGAGTGGGCGAGTATAGCCCAGTGTGGGGATACTCTCTGTGGTATGGTGTGGGCTAGTATAGCCCAGAGTGGGGACACTGTCTGCGGTATGGGGTGGGCTTGTGTAGCCCAGTGTGGGGACACTCTCTGCGGTATGGTGTGGGCTAGTATAGCCCAAAGTGGGGACACTGTCAGCGGTATGGTGTGGGCTTGTGTAGCCCAGTGTGGGGACACTCTCCGTGGTATGGTGTGGGCTAGTGTAGCCCAGAGTAGGGTCACTCTCTGCGGTATGGTGTTGGCTTGTACAGCCCAGAGTGGGGACACTCTTTGCGGTATGGTCGGGCCTAGTATAGCCAGTGCGAAGACACGCTCTGTGGTATGGTGTGGGCTTGTATAGCCCAGAGCGTGGACACTTTCGGCGTAATGGTGTGGGCTTGTATAGCCCAGTGTGGGGACACTTTCTATGGTATGGTGTGGGCTAGTATAGCCCAGTGTGGGGACCAATCTGCAGTATGGTGTGGGCTAGTATAGCCCAGTGTGAGTACATTGTCTGCAGAATGGTGTGGGCTAGTATAGCCCAGAGTGAGGATACCATCTGTGGTATAATGTGGGCTAGAACAGCCAAGAGTGGGGACACTCTCTGCGGTATGGAGTGGGTAGTATAGTCCAGTGTGGGGACACTCTCTGCGGTATGGTGTGGGCTTGTATAGCCCAGAGTGGGACACTCTCTGCGGGATGGTGTGGGCTGGTACAGCCCAGAGTGGGGACACTCTCTGCAGTATGGTCGGGGCTAGTAATGCCAGTGCGGGGACACGCTCTGCGGTATGGTGTGGGCTTGTATAGCCCAGAGTGTGGACACTCTCAGCGTAATGGTGTGGGCTAGTATAGCCCAGTGTGGGGACACTGTCTATGGTATGGTGTGGGCTAGTATAGCCCAGTGTGGGGACTCTCTCTGAGGTATAGTGTGGGCAAGTATAGCCCAGTGTGGCTACTTTGTCTGCGGAAAGATGTGGGCTAGTATAGCCCAGTGTGGGGATACTGTCTGTGGTATGGTGTGGGCTAGTATAGCCCAGAGTGGATACGCTCTCTCTGGTATAATGTGGGCTAGTACAGCCAAGAATAGGGATACTCTCTGCGGTATGGTGTGGGATAGTATAGCGCAGTGTGGGTGCTTTGTCTGCGGTATGGTGTGGGCTAGTATAGCACATAGTGGGTACATTGTCTGCGGTATGGTGTGGGCTAATATAGCCTAAAATGGGGACACTCTCTGCGGTATAGTATGGGCTAGTATAGCCCATTGTGGAGACACCCTCTGCTGTATCGTGTGGGCTAGTATAGCCCAGAGTGGGGACACATTCTGTGGTATAGTGTGGGCTAGTATAGCCCAATGTGGAGTCACTCTCTGCGGTATGGAGTGGGCTAGTGTAGCCCATAGTAGGAACACTCTCTGTGATATGGTGTGGGCTAGTATAGCCTAGTGTGGGGGGCACTCTCTGTGGTATGGTGTGGGCTAGTGTAGCCCAATGTGTGGTCACTCTCTGTGGTATGGTGTGGGCTAGTTTAGCCCAATGTGGGGGCACTCCCTCTGGTATGGAGTGGGCGAGTATAGCCCAGTGTGGGGATACACTCTGCGGTATGGTGTGGGCTAGTATAGCCTAGTGTGGGGATACTGTCTGCGGTATGGGGTGGGTTAGTTTAGCCAGGAGTGGGGACACTCTGTGGTGTGGTGTGGGCTAGTATAGCCCAGAGTGAGGACACTCTGCGGTATGGCGTGGGCTAGTATAGACCAGAGTGGGAATACTCTCTGTGGTATGGTGTGGGCTTATAAAGCCCAGAGTGGGGACACTCTCTGCGGTATGGTGTGGGCCTGCATAGACCAGTGTGGGTACATTATCTGCGGTATGGTATGGGCTGGTATAGCTCAGTGTGGGTACACTGTCTGTGGTATGCTGTGGGCTAGTATAGCCCAGAGTGGGGATACACTCTGCAGTATGGTGTGGGCTAGTATAGACCAGAGTGGATACACTCTCTATGGTATAATGTGGGCTAGTAAAGCCAAGAGTGGGGATACTCTCTGCGGTATGTTGTGGGCTAGTATAGCGCAGCGTGGGTGCATTGTCTGCGGTATGGTGTGGGCTAGTATAGCACATAGTGGGTACATTGTCTGCGGTATGGTGTGGGCTAATATAGCCCAGAGTGGGGACGCTCTCTGCGGTATAGTATGGGCTAGTATAGCCCATTGTGGAGACACCCTCTGCTGTATCGTGTGGGCTAGTATAGCCCAGAGTGGGGACACATTCTGTGGTATATTGTGGGCTAGTATAGCCCAATGTGTGGTCACTCTCTGTGGTATGGTGTGGGCTAGTTTAGCCCAATGTGGGGGCACTCCCTCTGGTATGGAGTGGGCGAGTATAGCCCAGTGTGGGGATACACTCTGCGGTATGGTGTGGGCTAGTATAGCCTAGTGTGGGGATACTGTCTGCGGTATGGGGTGGGTTAGTTTAGCCAGGAGTGGGGACACTCTGTGGTGTGGTGTGGGCTAGTATAGCCCAGAGTGAGGACACTCTGCGGTATGGCGTGGGCTAGTATAGACCAGAGTGGGAATACTCTCTGTGGTATGGTGTGGGCTTATAAAGCCCAGAGTGGGGACACTCTCTGCGGTATGGTGTGGGCCTGCATAGACCAGTGTGGGTACATTATCTGCGGTATGGTATGGGCTGGTATAGCTCAGTGTGGGTACACTGTCTGTGGTATGCTGTGGGCTAGTATAGCCCAGAGTGGGGATACACTCTGCAGTATGGTGTGGGCTAGTATAGACCACAGTGGATACACTCTCTATGGTATAATGTGGGCTAGTAAAGCCAAGAGTGGGGATACTCTCTGCGGTATGTTGTGGGCTAGTATAGCGCAGCGGGAGTGCATTGTCTGCGGTATGGTGTGGGCTTGTATAGCCCAGAGTGGGTACACTCTCTGCGGTATGGTATGGGCTAGTATAGCTCAGCGTGGGTACGTTGTCTGTGGTATGGTGTGGGCTAGTATAGCCCAGATTGGGGACACACTCTGCAGTATAGTATGGACTAGTATAGACCAGAGTGGGGACACTCTCTGTTGTATGGTGTGGGCTTTTATAGCCCAGAGGGGGAACTCTCTGCGACATGGTGTGGGCTATTATAGACCAGAGTGGAAACACTTCTATGGTATGGCGTGGACTAGTATAGCCCAGTGTGGGTGCACTCTCTGCAGTATGATGTGTGCTAGTATAGTCCAAAGTGGGTACACTCTCTGCGGTATGGTGTGGGCTAGTGTAGCCCAGAGTGGGTGCATTGTCTGCGGTATGGTATGGGCTAGTATAGCCCAGAGTGGAGTCACTCTCTGCGGTATGGAGTGGGCTAGCATAGCCCAGAGTGGGTACACATTCTGTGGTATGTAGTGGGCTAGTTTAACCCAATGTGGGGGCACTCCCTCTGGTATGGAGTGGGCGAGTATAGCCCAGTGTGGGGATACACTGTGCGGTATGGTGTGGGCTAGTATAGCTCAGCGTGGGTACGTTGTCTGTGGTATGGTGTGGGCTAGTATAGCCCAGATTGGGGACACTCTCTGTTGTATGGTGTGGGCTTTTATAGCCCAGAGGGGGAACTCTCTGCGACATGGTATGGGCTAGTATAGCTCAGCGTGGGTACGTTGTCTGTGGTATGGTGTGGGCTAGTATAGCCCAGATTGGGGACACACTCTGCAGTATAGTATGGACTAGTATAGACCAGAGTGGGGACACTCTCTGTTGTATGGTGTGGGCTTTTATAGACCAGAGTGGGAACTCTCTGCGACATGGTGTGGGCTATTATAGACCAGAGTGGAAACACTTCTATGGTATGGCGTGGACTAGTATAGCCTAGTGTGGGTGCACTCTCTGCAGTATGATGTGTGCTAGTATAGCCCAAAGTGGGTACATTAAGTGCGGTATGGTATGGGCTAGTATAGACCAGAGTGGGGACACTCTCTGCGGTATGGTGTGGGCTTGTATAGCCCAGAGTGCGTATACTGTCTGTGGTATGGTGTGGGCTAGTATAGCCCAGAGTGGGGACACATTCTGTGATATGGTGTGGGCTAGTATAGCCCAGTGTGGGGGGCACTCTCTGTGGTATGGTGTGGGCTAGTGTAGCCCAATGTGTGGTCACTCTCTGTGGTATGGTGTGGGCTAGTATAGCCCAGTGTGGGGTCACTCTCTGTGGTATGGTGTGGGCTAGTTTAGCCCAATGTGGGGGCACTCCCTCTGGTATGGAGTGGGCGAGTATAGCCCAGTGTGGGGATACACTCTGCGGTATGGAGTGGGCGAGTATAGCCTAGAGCGGGGATACTGTCTGCGGTATGGCGTGGACTAGTCTCGCCCAGTGTGGGTACACTCTCTGCAGTATTATATGCGCTAGTACAGCCCAAAGTGGGTACGCTCTCTGCAGTATGGTGTGGGCTAGTGTAGCCCAGAGTGGGTGCATTGTCTGCGGTATGGTGTGGGCTAGTATAGCCCAGAGTGGGGACACTCTGCGATATGGCGAGGGGTAGTATAGCCCAGAGTGGGAACACTCTCTGCGGTATGGTGTGGGCTTATAAAGCCCAGAGTGGGGACACTCTCTGCGGTATGGTGTGGTTTTGCACAGACCAGCGTGGGTACATTAAGTGCGGTATGGTATGGGCTAGTATAGACCAGAGTGGGGACACTCTCTGCGGTATGGTGTGGGCTTGTATAGCCCAGAGTGCGTATACTGTCTGTGATATGGTGTGGGCTAGTATAGCCCAGAGTGGGGGGCACTCTCTGTGGTATGGTGTGGGCTAGTGTAGCCCAATGTGTGGTCACTCTCTGTGGTATGGTGTGGGCTAGTATAGCCCAGTGTGGGGTCACTCTCTGTGGTATGGTGTGGGCTAGTTTAGCCCAATGTGGGGGCACTCCCTCTGGTATGGAGTGGGCGAGTATAGCCCAGTGTGGGGATACACTCTGCGGTATGGTGTGGGCTAGTATAGCCTAGAGCGGGGATACTGTCTGCGGTATGGGGTGGGTTAGTTTAGCCAGGAGTGGGGACACTCTCTGCGGTATGGTGTGGGCCTGCATAGACCAGTGTGGGTACATTATCTGCGGTATGGTATGGGCTGGTATAGCTCAGTGTGGGTACACTGTCTGCGGTATGCTGTGGGCTAGTATAGCCCAGAGTGGGGATACACTCTGCAGTATGGTGTGGGCTAGTATAGACCAGAGTGGATACACTCTCTATGGTATAATGTGGGCTAGTAAAGCCAAGAGTGGGGATACTCTCTGCGGTATGTTGTGGGCTAGTATAGCGCAGCGTGGGTGCATTGCCTGCGGTATGGTGTGGGCTTGTATAGCCCAGAGTGGGTACACTCTCTGCGGTATGGTATGGGCTAGTATAGCTCAGCGTGGGTACGTTGTCTGTGGTATGGTGTGGGCTAGTTTAGCCCAATGTGGGGGCACTCCCTCTGGTATGGAGTGGGCGAGTATAGCCCAGTGTGGGGATACACTCTGCGGTATGGTGTGGGCTTGTATAGCCCAGAGTGGGTACACTCTCTGCGGTATGGTATGGGCTAGTATAGCTCAGCGTGGGTACGTTGTCTGTGGTATGGTGTGGGCTAGTATAGCCCAGATTGGGGACACACTCTGCAGTATAGTATGGACTAGTATAGACCAGAGTGGGGACACTCTCTGTTGTATGGTGTGGGCTATTATAGACCAGAGTGGAAACACTTCTATGGTATGGTGTGGACTAGTATAGCCCAGTGTGGGTACACTCTCTGCAGTATGATGTGTGCTAGTATAGTCCAAAGTGGGTACACTCTCTGCGGTATGGTGTGGGCTAGTGTAGCCCAGAGTGGGTGCATTGTCTGCGGTATGGTATGGGCTAGTATAGCCCAGAGTGGAGTCACTCTCTGCGGTATGGAGTGGGCTAGCATAGACCAGAGTGGGTACATATTCTGTGGTATGTAGTGGGCTAGTTTAGCTCAATGTGGGGGCACTCCCTCTGGTATGGAGTGGGCGAGTATAGCCCAGTGTGGGGATACACTGTGCGGTATGGTGTGGGCTAGTATAGCCTAGAGCGGGGATACTATCTGCGGTATGGTGTGGGCTAGTGTAGCCCAGAGTGGGGATACCCTGCGGTATGGCGTGGGCTAGTATAGACCAGAGTGGGGACACTCTCTGCGGTATGGTGTGAGCTAGTTTAGCCCAATGTGGGGGCACTCCCTCTGGTATGGAGTGGGCGAGTATAGCCCAGTGTGGGGATACACTCTGCGGTATGGTGTGGGCTAGTATAGCCTAGTGTGGGTACACTGTCTGTGGTAGGCTGTGGGCTAGTATAGCCCAGAGTGGGGATACACTCTGCGGTATGTTGTGGGCTAGTATAGCGCAGCGGGAGTGCATTGTCTGCGGTATGGTGTGGGCTTGTATAGCCCAGAGTGGGTACACTCTCTGCGGTATGGTATGGGCTAGTATAGCTCAGCGTGGGTACGTTGTCTGTGGTATGGTGTGGGCTAGTATAGCCCAGATTGGGGACACACTCTGCGGTATGGTGTGGGCTAGTATAGCCTAGTGTGGGTACACTGTCTGTGGTAGGCTGTGGGCTAGTATAGCCCAGAGTGGGGATACACTCTGCGGTATGTTGTGGGCTAGTATAGCGCAGCGGGAGTGCATTGTCTGCGGTATGGTGTGGGCTTGTATAGCCCAGAGTGGGTACACTCTCTGCGGTATGGTATGGGCTAGTATAGCTCAGCGTGGGTACGTTGTCTGTGGTATGGTGTGGGCTAGTATAGCCCAGATTGGGGACACACTCTGCAGTATAGTATGGACTAGTATAGACCAGAGTGGGGACACTCTCTGTTGTATGGTGTGGGCTTTTATAGACCAGAGTGGGAACTCTCTGCGACATGGTGTGGGCTATTATAGACCAGAGTGGAAACACTTCTATGGTATGGTGTGGACTAGTATAGCCCAGTGTGGGTACACTCTCTGCAGTATGATGTGTGCTAGTATAGTCCAAAGTGGGTACACTCTCTGCGGTATGGTGTGGGCTAGTGTAGCCCAGAGTGGGTGCATTGTCTGCGGTATGGTATGGGCTAGTATAGCCCAGAGTGGAGTCACTCTCTGCGGTATGGAGTGGGCTAGCATAGCCCAGAGTGGGTACACATTCTGTGGTATGTAGTGGGCTAGTTTAGCCCAATGTGGGGGCACTCCCTCTGGTATGGAGTGGGCGAGTATAGCCCAGTGTGGGGATACACTGTGCGGTATGGTGTGGGCTAGTATAGCCTAGAGCGGGGATACTATCTGCGGTATGGTGTGGGCTAGTGTAGCCCAGAGTGGGGATACTGTCTGCGGTGTGGAGTGGGCTACTTTAGCCCAGAGTGGGTACACATTCTGTGGTATGGAGTGGGCTAGTTTAGCCCTATGTGGGGGCACTCCCTCTGGTATGGAGTGAGTGAGTATAGCCCAGTGTGGGGATACACTGTGCGGTATGGTGTGGGCTAGTATAGCCTAGAGCGGGGATACTATCTGCGGTATGGTGTGGGCTAGTGTAGCCCAGAGTGGGGATACTCTCTGTGGTATGGTGTGGCCAAGTATAGCCCAGAGTGGGGACACCCTGCGGTATGGCGTGGGCTAGTATAGACCAGAGTGGGGACACTCTCTGCGGTATGGTGTGGGCTTATAAAGCCCAGAGTGGGGACACTCTCTGCGGTATGGTGTGAGCTTGCATAGACCAGTGTGGGTACACTATTTGCGGTATGGTATGGGCTAGTATAGCCCAGTGTGGGGACACATTCTGCGGTATGGTGTGGGCTAGTATAGCCCAGAGTGGGGACACATTCTGTGGTATGGTGTGGGCTAGTATAGCCCAATGTGGGGTCACTCTCTGCGATATGGAGTGGGCTAGTACAGCCCAGTGTGGGGGTACTCTGTGTGTTATGGTGTGGGCTAGTTTAGCCCAATGTGGGGGCACTCCCTCCGGTATGGAGTGGGCGAGTATAGCCTAGAGCGGGGATACTGTCTGCGGTATGGCGTGGACTAGTCTCGCCCAGTGTGGGTACACTCTCTGCAGTATTATATGCGCTAGTACAGCCCAAAGTGGGTACGCTCTCTGCAGTATGGTGTGGGCTAGTGTAGCCCAGAGTGGGTGCATTGTCTGCGGTATGGCGTGGGCTAGTATAGCCCAGAGTGGGGACACTCTGCGATATGGCGAGGGGTAGTATAGCCCAGAGTGGGAACACTCTCTGCGGTATGGTGTGGGCTTATAAAGCCCAGAGTGGGGACACTCTCTGCGGTATGGTGTGGTTTTGCACAGACCAGCGTGGGTACATTAAGTGCGGTATGGTATGGGCTAGTATAGACCAGAGTGGGGACACTCTCTGCGGTATGGTGTGGGCTTGTATAGCCCAGAGTGCGTATACTGTCTGTGGTATGGTGTGGGCTAGTATAGCCCAGAGTGGGGACACATTCTGTGATATGGTGTGGGCTAGTATAGCCCAGTGTGGGGGGCACTCTCTGTGGTATGGTGTGGGCTAGCATAGCCCAGAGTGGGTACATATTCTGTGGTATGTAGTGGGCTAGTTTAGCTCAATGTGGGGGCATTCCCTCTGGTATGGAGTGGGCGAGTATAGCCTAGAGCGGGGATACTATCTGCGGTATGGTGTGGGCTAGTGTAGCCCAGAGTGGGGATACCCTGCGGTATGGCGTGGGCTAGTATAGACCAGAGTGGGGACACTCTCTGCGGTATGGTGTGAGCTTGCATAGACCAGTGTGGGTACACTATCTGCGGTATGGTATGGGCTAGTATAGCCCAGTGTGGGGACACATTCTGTGGTATGGTGTGGGCTAGTATAGCCCAATGTGGGGTCACTCTCTGCGATATGGAATGGGCTAGTACAGCCCAGTGTGGGGGTACTCTGTGTGTTATGGTGTGGGCTAGTTTAGCCCAATGTGGGGGCACTCCCTCCGGTATGGAGTGGGCGAGTATAGCCTAGAGCGGGGATACTGTCTGCGGTATGGCGTGGACTGGTCTCGCACAGTGCGGGTACACTCACTACCGTATTATATGCGCTAGTACAGCCCAAAGTGGGTACGCTCTCTGCAGTATGGTGTGGGCTAGTGTAGCCCAGAGTGGGTGCATTGTCTGCGGTATGGCGAGGGGTAGTATAGCCCAGAGTGGGAACACTCTCTGCGTTATGGTGTGGGCTATTATAGACCAGAGTGGGGACACTCTCTGCGGTATGGTGTGGGCTTGTATAGCCCAGTGTGGAAACACTTCTATGGTATGGTGTGGACTAGTATAGTCCAGTGTGTGTACATTCTCTGCATTATTATGTGGGCTAGTATAGCCCAGAGTGGGGACACTCTCTGCGGTATGGTGTGGGCTAGTGTAGCCCAGAGTGGGGTCACTCTCTGTGGTATGGAGTGGGCTAGATTAGCCCAATGTGGGGGCACTCTGTGCGGTATGTTGTGGGCTGGTACAGCCCAGAATGTGGACACTCTCAGCGTAATGGTGTGGGCTAGTATAGCCCAGTGTGTGAGCTCTCTCTGGGGTGTGGTGTGGCCAAGTATAGTCCAGTGTGGGTACATTGTCTGCGGAATGGTGTGGCTTGGTATAGCCTAGAGTGGGGATATTGTCTGTGGAATGGTGTGGGCTAGTATAGTTCAGAGTGTGTACACTCTCTATGGCATAATTTGGGCTAGTACAGCCAAGAGTGGGGACACTCTCTGCGGTATGGTATGGGCTAGATTAGCCCAGCGTGGGTACAATGTCTGTGGTATGGTGTGGGCTGGTATAGCCCAGATTGGGGACACTCTCTGTGGTATGGAGTGGGCTAGTATAGACTATCGTGGAGACACTCTCTGCTGTATGGTGTGGGGTAGTATAGCCAAGAGTGGGGACACTCTCTGCGGTATGGTATGGGCTAGCATAGCCCAGCGGGGGTATGTTGTCTGCGATATGGTGTGGGCTAGTATAGCCCAGAGTGGGGTCCCTCTCTGCGGTATGGCCTGGGCTAGTATTGCCCAGAGTGGGGACACTCTCTGCAGTATGGTATCTGCGACTTTACCTTCCAATCTGCTCACTCTTTGGCGTATGGAGTAGGCAAGTATTGCCAAGTGTGGGGACACTCTCTGCGGTATGGTGTGGGCTAGTATAGCCCAGAGTGGGGAGACACTCTGCGGTATGGCCTGGGCTAGTATTGCCCAGTGTGGGGACACTGTCTGCAGTATGGTATCGGCTACTTCAGCCTCGAGTGTGCTCACTCTCTGCGGTATGGACTGGGCTAGTATAGCCCAGTGTGGGGACACTCTCTGCGGTATGGAGTAGGCTAGTATTGCCAAGTGTGGGGACACTCTCTGCGGTATGGTGTGGGCTACTATAGCCTTGAGTTTGCTCACTCTCTGCGGTACTGAGTGGGCTAGTATAGCCCAGTGTGGGGACACTCTCTGCGGTATGGTGTGGGCTAGTATAACCCAGCGTGGGGACACTCTGCGGTATGGTATGGGCTAGTATAGCACAGTGTGGGGACACTCTCTGTGGTATGGTGTGGGCTAGTATAGCCCAGAGTGGGTACACTCTCTATGGTATAATGTGGGCTAGTACCGCCAAGAGTGGGGATACTCTCTCCGGTATGGTGTGGGCTAGTATAGTGCAGCATGGGTGCATTGTCTGCGGTATGGTGTGGGCTAGTATAGCCCAGAGTGGGCACACTCTCTGCGGTATGGTATGGGCTAGTATAGCCCAGCGTGGGTTCGTTGTCTGCGGTATGTTGTGGGCTAGTATAGCCCAGAGTGGGGGCACACTCTGCAGTATAGTATGGGCTAGTATAGACCAGAGTGGGGACACTCTTTGCGGTATGGTGTGAGCTTGTATAGCCCAGAGTGGGTACTCTCTGCGACATGGTGTGTGCTAGTATAGACCAGAGTGGAAACACCTCTATGGTATGGTGTGGACTAGTATAGCCCAGTGTGGGTACACTCTCTGCAGTATTATGTGCGCTAGTATAGCCCAAAGTGGGTACACTCTCTGCGGTATGGTGTGGGCTAGTGTAGCCCAGAGTGGGTGCATGGTCTGCAGTATGGTGTGGGCTAGTATAGCCCAGCGTGGGTACGTTGTCTGCGGTATGGTGGGGGCTAGTACAGCCCAGAGTGGGGTCACTCAATGCGGTATGGAGTGGGCTAGTATAGCCCAGAGTGGGTACACATTCTGTGGTATGGAGTGGGCTAGTTTAGCCCAATGTGGGGGCACTCTCTCTGGTATGGAGTGGGCGAGTATAGCCCAGTGTGGGGATGCACTCTGTGGTATGGTGTGGGCTAGTATAGCCTAGAGCGTGGATACTGTCTGCGGTATGGGGTGGGCTAGTGTAGCCCACAGTGGGGATAGTCTCTGTGGTATGGTGTGGGCTAGTATAGCCCAGAGTGGGGACACTCTGTGGTATGGCGTGGGCTAGTATAGACCAGAGTGAGGACACGCTCTGCGGTATGGTGTGGGCTTACATAGACCAGTGTGGGTACACTCTCTGCGGTATGGTGTGGGCTAGAATAGCCCAGAGTGGGGACACACTCTGCAGTATAGTATGGGCTAGTATAGACCAGAGTGGGGACACTCTGCGGTATGGTGTGGGCTAGTATAGACCAGAATGGGAACACTCTCTGCGGTATGGTGTGGGCTTATAAAGCCCAGAGTGGGGACACTCTCTGCTGTATGGTGTGGGGTATTATAGCCCAGAGTGGGGACACACTCTGCGGTATGGTATGGGCTAGTATAGCCCAGAGTGGGGACACATTCTGTGGTATGGTGTGGGCTAGTATAGCCCAATGTGGGGTCACTCTCTGCGGTATGGAGTGGGCTAGTATAGCCCAGTGTGGGGGTACTCTTTGTGGTATGGTGTGGGCTAGTTTAGCCCAATGTGGGGGCACTCCCTCTGGTATGGAGTGGGTGAGTATAGCCCAGTGTGGGGATACACTCTGCGCTATGGTGTGGTCTAGTATAGCCTAGAGCGTGGATACTGTCTGCGGTATGGGGTGGGCTAGTTTAGTCCAGAGTGGGGACACTCTCTGTGGTATGGTGTGGGCTAGTATAGCCCAGAGTGGGGACACTCTGCGATATGGCGTGGGCTAGCATAGACCGGAATGGGAACACTCTCTGTGGGATGGTGTGGGCTTATAAAGCCCAGAGTGGGGACACTCTCTGCGGTATGGTGTGGGCTTGCATAGACCAGAGTGGGGACACACTCTGCAGTATGGCGTGGGCTATTATAGACCAGAGTGGGGACACTCTCTGCGGTATGGTGTGGGCTTGTATAGCCCAGTGTGGAAACACTTCTATGGTATGGTGTGGACTAGTATAGTCCAGTGTGTGTACATTCTCTGCATTATTATGTGGGCTAGTATAGCCCAGAGTGGGGACACTCTCTGCGGTATGGTGTGGGCTAGTGTAGCCCAGAGTGAGGTCACTCTCTGTGGTATGGAGTGGGCTAGATTAGCCCAATGTGGGGGCACTCTGTGCGGTATGTTGTGGGCTGGTACAGCCCAGAATGTGGACACTCTCAGCGTAATGGTGTGTGCTTGTATAGCCCAGTGTGGGGACACTGTCTATTGTATGGTATGGGCTAGTATAGCCCAGTGTGTGAGCTCTCTCTGGGGTGTGGTGTGGCCAAGTATAGTCCAGTGTGGGTACATTGTCTGCGGAATGGTGTGGCTTGGTATAGCCTAGAGTGGGGATACTGTCTGTGGAATGGTGTGGGCTAGTATAGTTCAGAGTGTGTACACTCTCTATGGCATAATTTGGGCTAGTACAGCCAAGAGTGGGGACACTCTCTGTGGTATGGTATGGGCTAGATTAGCCCAGCGTGGGTACAATGTCTGTGGTATGGTGTGGGCTGGTATAGCCCAGATTGGGGACACTCTCTGTGGTATGGAGTGGGCTAGTATAGACTATCGTGGAGACACTCTCTGCTGTATGGTGTGGGGTAGTATAGCCAAGAGTGGGGACACTCTCTGCGGTATGGTATGGGCTAGCATAGCCCAGCAGGGGTATGTTGTCTGCGATATGGTGTGGGCTAGTATAGCCCAGAGTGGGGTCCCTCTCTGCGGTATGGTCTGGGCTAGTATTGCCCAGAGTGGGGACACTCTCTGCAGTATGGTATCTGCTACTTTACCTTCCAATCTGCTCACTCTTTGGCGTATGGAGTAGGCAAGTATTGCCAAGTGTGGGGACACTCTCTGCGGTATGGTGTGGGCTAGTATAGCCCAGAGTGGGGAGACACTCTGCGGTATGGCCTGGGCTAGTATTGCCCAGTGTGGGGACACTGTCTGCAGTATGGTATCGGCTACTTCAGCCTCGAGTGTGCTCACTCTCTGCGGTATGGACTGGGCTAGTATAGCCCAGTGTGGGGACACTCTCTGCGGTATGGAGTAGGCTAGTATTGCCAAGTGTGGGGACACTCTCTGCGGTATGGTGTGGGCTACTATAGCCTTGAGTTTGCTCACTCTCTGCGGTACTGAGTGGGCTAGTATAGCCCAGTGTGGGGACACTCTCTGCGGTATGGTGTGGGCTAGTATAACCCAGCGTGGGGACACTCTGCGGTATGGTATGGGCTAGTATAGCACAGTGTGGGGACACTCTCTGTGGTATGGTGTGGGCTAGTATAGCCCAGAGTGTGGACACTGTCTGCGGTATGGTGTGGGCTAGTATAGCCCAGAGTGGGTACACTCTCTATGGTATAATGTAGGCTAGTACCGCCAAGAGTGGGGATACTCTCTGCGGTATGGTGTGGGCTAGTATAGTGCAGCATGGGTGCATTGTCTGCGGTATGGTGTGGGCTAGTATAGCCCAGAGTGGGCACACTCTCTGCGGTATGGTATGGGCTAGTATAGCCCAGCGTGGGTTCGTTGTCTGCGGTATGTTGTGGGCTAGTATAGCCCAGAGTGGGGGCACACTCTGCAGTATAGTATGGGCTAGTATAGACCAGAGTGGGGACACTCTTTGCGGTATGGTGTGAGCTTGTATAGCCCAGAGTGGGAACTCTCTGCGACATGGTGTGTGCTAGTATAGACCAGAGTGGAAACACCTCTATGGTATGGTGTGGACTAGTATAGTCCAGTGTGGGTGCACTCTCTGCATTATTATGTGGGCTAGTATAGCCCAGAGTGGGGACACTCTCTGCGGTATGGTGTGGGCTAGTGTAGCCCAGAGTGGGGTCACTCTCTGTGGTATGGAGTGGGCTAGATTAGCCCAATGTGGGGGCACTCTGTGCGGTATGTTGTGGGCTGGTACAGCCCAGAATGTGGACACTCTCAGCGTAATGGTGTGGGCTTGTATAGCCCAGTGTGGGGACACTGTCTATTGTATGGTATGGGCTAGTATAGCCCAGTGTGTGAGCTCTCTCTGGGGTGTGGTGTGGCCAAGTATAGTCCAGTGTGGGTACATTGTCTGCGGAATGGTGTGGCTTGGTATAGCCTAGAGTGGGGATACTGTCTGTGGAATGGTGTGGGCTAGTATAGTTCAGAGTGTGTACACTCTCTATGGCATAATTTGGGCTAGTACAGCCAAGAGTGGGGACACTCTCTGCGGTATGGTATGGGCTAGATTAGCCCAGCGTGGGTACAATGTCTGTGGTATGGTGTGGGCTGGTATAGCCCAGATTGGGGACACTCTCTGTGGTATGGAGTGGGCTAGTATAGACTATCGTGGAGACACTCTCTGCTGTATGGTGTGGGGTAGTATAGCCAAGAGTGGGGACACTCTCTGCGGTATGGTATGGGCTAGCATAGCCCAGCGGGGGTATGTTGTCTGCGATATGGTGTGGGCTAGTATAGCTCAGAGTGGGGTCCCTCTCTGCGGTATGGCCTGGGCTAGTATTGCCCAGAGTGGGGACACTCTCTGCAGTATGGTATCTGCTACTTTACCTTCCAATCTGCTCACTCTTTGGTGTATGGAGTAGGCAAGTATTGCCAAGTGTGGGGACACTCTCTGCGGTATGGTGTGGGCTAGTATAGCCCAGAGTGGGGAGACACTCTGCGGTATGGCCTGGGCTAGTATTGCCCAGTGTGGGGACACTGTCTGCAGTATGGTATCGGCTACTGTAGCCTCGAGTGTGCTCACTCTCTGCGGTATGGACTGGGCTAGTATAGCCCAGTGTGGGGACACTCTCTGCGGTATGGAGTAGGCTAGTATTGCCAAGTGTGGGGACACTCTCTGCGGTATGGTGTGGGCTACTATAGCCTTGAGTTTGCTCACTCTCTGCGGTACTGAGTGGGCTAGTATAGCCCAGTGTGGGGACACTCTCTGCGGTATGGTGTGGGCTAGTATAACCCAGCGTGGGGACACTCTGCGGTATGGTAGTGGCTAGTATAGCACAGTGTGGGGACACTCTCTGTGGTATGGTGTGGGCTAGTATAGCCCAGAGTGTGGACACTGTCTGCGGTATGGTGTGGGCTTGTATAGCCCAGAGTGGGGACACTCTCTGCGGTATAGTGTTGGCTAGTACAGCCCACTGTGGGGACATTCTCTGGGATATGGAGTAGGCTAGTATAGCCCAGTGGGGGGACACTCTCTGCGGTATGGTATGGGCTACTATAGCCTCGCGTGTGTTCACTCTCTGCGGTATGGAGAGGGCTAGTATAGCCCAGTATGGGGACACTCTCTGCGGGATGGAGTGGGCTAGTATAACCCAGAGTGGGGCACTCTCTGCGATATGGTGGTGGCTAGTATAGCACAGTGTGGGGACACTCTCTGTGGTGTGGTGTGGGCTAGTATAGCCCAGATTGGGGAGACACTCTGCGGTATGGTGTGGGCTAGTATAGCCCAGAGTGGGGACATTCTCTGCGGTATGGCCTGAGCTAATATTGCCCAGAGTGGGGACACTCTCTGCAGTACGGTATCTGCTACTTTAGACTCGAATGTGCTCACTCTTTGGCGTATGGAGTAGGCAAGTATTGCCAAGTGTGGGGACACTCTCTGCGGTATGGCATGGGCTACTATAGCCTCGAGTGTGCTCACTTTCTGCGGTATGGAGTGGGCTAGTATAGCCCAGAGCGGGGACACTCTGTGTGGTATGGAGTGGGTTAGTATTGCCCAGTGTGGGGACACTCTCTGCGGTATGGTATGGGCTAGTATAGCTCGAGTGTGCTCACTTTCTGCGGTATGGAGTGGCCTAGTATAGCCCAGAGTAGGGACACTCTCTGCGATATGGTGTGGGCTAGTATAGCCCAGAATGGGACACTCTCTGCGGGATGGTGTGGGCTGGTACAGCCCAGAGTGGGGACACTCTCTGTGGTATGGTGTGGGCTAGTATAGCCAGTGCGGAGACACGCTCTGCAGTATAGTGTGGGCTTGTATAGCCCAGAGTGGGGACACTCTCAGCGTAAGGGTGTGGGCTAGTACAGCCCAGTGTGGGGACACTGTCTATGGTATGGTGTGGCCTAATATAGCCCAGTATGTGGACTCTCTCTGAGGTAGAGTGTGGGCAAGTATAGCCCAGTTTGGCTACATTGTCTGCGGAAAGATGTGGGCTAGTATAGCCCAGAGTGGGGATACTGTCTGTGGTATGGTGAGGGCTAGTATAGCCCAAAGTGGATACACTCTCTATGGTATAATGTGGGCTAGTACAGCCAAGAGTGGGGATACTCTCTGCAGTATGGTGTGGGCTAGTATAGCGAGGCGTGGGTGCATTGTCTGCGGTATGGTGTGGGCTAGTATAGCCCAGAGTGGGGACACTCTCTGCGGTATGGTGTGGGCTAGTATAGCCCAGAGTGGGGACACATTCTGTGGTATGGTGTGGGCTAGCATAGCCCAATGTGGAGTCACTCTCTGCGGTATGGAGTGGGCTAGTGTAGCCCAGAGTAGGGGCACTCTCTGTGATATGGTGTGGGCTAGTGTAGCCCAATGTGGGGTCACTCTCTGCGGTATGGTGTGGGCTAGTATAGCCCAGAGTGGGGATACTGTCTGCAGTATGGTGTAGGCTTATAAAGCCCAGAGTGGGGACGCTCTCTGCGGTATGGTGTGGGCCTGCATAGACCAGTGTGGGTACATTATCTGCGCTATGGTATGGGCTAGTATAGCCCAGTGTGGGTACACTGTCTGCGGTATGCTGTGGGCTAGTATAGCCCAGAGTGGGGATACACTCTGCAGTATGGTGTGGGCTAGTATAGACCAGAGTGGATACACTCTCTATGGTATAATGTAGGCTAGTAAAGCCAAGAGTTGGGATACTCTCTGCGGTATGTTGTGGGCTAGTATAGCGCAGTGTGGGTGCATTGTCTGCGGTATGGTGTGGGCTAGTATAGCCCAGATTGGGGACACACTCTGCAGTATAGTATGGGCTAGTATACAACAGAGTGGGGACACTCTCTGCGGTATGGTGTGGGCTTGTATAGCCGAGAGTGGGAACTCTCTGCGACATGGTGTGGGCTAGTATAGACCAGAGTGGAAACACTTCCATGGTATGCTGTGGACTAGTATAGCCCAGTGTGGGTACACTCTCTGCAGTATGATGTGCGCTAGTATAGCCCAAAGTGGGTATACTCTCTGCGGTATGGTGCGGGCTAATGTAGCCCAGAGTGGGTGCAATGTCTGCGGTATGGTGTGGGCTAGTATAGCACAGAGTGGGTACACTCTCTGCGGTATGGTATGGGCTAGTATAGTCCAGCGTGGATACATTGTCTGTTGTATGGTGTGGGCTAGTATAGCCCAGAGTGGGGTCACTCTCTGCGGTATGGAGTGGGCTAATATAGCCCAGAGTGCGTACACATTCTGTGGTATGGAGTGGGCCAGTTTAGCCCAATGTGGGGGCACTCCCTCGGGTATGGAGTGGGCGAGTATAGCCCAGTGTGGGGATACACTCTGCGGTATGGTGTGGGCTGGTGTAGCCCAGATTGGGGATACTCTCTGTGGTATGGTGTGGGCTTTTAAAGCCCAGTGTGGGTACACTATCTGCGGTATGGTATGGGCTAGTATAGCCCAGTGTGGGTACACTGTCTGCGGTATGGTGTGGGGTAGTATAACCCAGAGTGGGGACACACTCTGCGGTATGGTATGGGCTAGTTTAGCCCAGAGTGGGGACACATTCTGTGGTATGGTGTGGGCTAGTATAGCCCAATGTGGGGTCACTCTCTGTGGTATGTTATGGGCTAGTATAGCCCAGAGTGGGGACACTCTGCGGTATGGCGAGGGTTAGTATAGACCAGAGTGGGAACACTCTCTGCGGTATGGTGTGGGCTTATAAAGCCCAGAGTGGGGACACTCTCTGCGGTATGGTGTGGGTTTGCATAGACCAGTGTGGGTACATTAAGTGCGGTATGGTATGGGCTAGTATAGACCAGAGTGGGGACACTCTCTGCGGTATGGTGTGAGCTTGTATAGCCCAGAGTGCGGATACTGTCTGTGGTATGGTGTGGGCTAGTATAGCCCAGAGTGGGTACACTCTCTATGGTATAATGTGGGCTAGTACAGCCAAGAGTGGGGATACTCTCTGCGGTATGGTATGGGCTAGTATAGCCCAGCGTGGGTTCGTTGTCTGCGGTATGGTGTGGGCTAGTATAGCCCAGAGTGGGGGCACACTCTGCAATATAGTATGGACTAGTCTAGACCAGAGTGGGGACACTCTCTGCGGTATGGTGTGCGCTTGTATAGTCCAGAGTGGGAACTCTCTGCGACATGGTGTGGGCTAGTATAGACCAGAGTGGAAACACTTCTATGGTATGGTGTGGACTAGTATAGCCCAGTGTGGGTACACTCTCTGCAGTATGGTGTGGGCTAGTGTAGCCCAGAGTGGGTGCATGGTCTGCGGTATGGTGTGGGCTAGTATAGCACAGAGTGGGTAAACTCTCTGCGGTATGGTATGGGCTAGTATAGCTCGAGTGTGCTCACTTTCTGCGGTATGGAGTGGCCTAGTATAGCCCAGAGTAGGGACACTCTCTGCGATATGGTGTGGGCTAGTATAGCCCAGAGTGGGACACTCTCTGCGGGATGGTGTGGGCTGGTACAGCCCAGAGTGGGGACACTCTCTGCAGTATGGTGTGGGCTAGTATAGCCAGTGCGGAGACACGCTCTGCGGTATAGTGTGGGCTTGTATAGCCCAGAGTGGGGACACTCTCAGCGTAAGGGTGTGGGCTAGTATAGCCCAGTGTGGGGACACTGTCTATGGTATGGTGTGGGCTAATATAGCCCAGTATGTGGACTCTCTCTGAGGTATAGTGTGGGCAAGTATAGCCCAGTTTGGCTACATTGTTTGCGGAAAGATATGGGCTAGTATAGCCCAGAGTGGGGATACTGTCTGTGGTATGGTGAGGGCTAGTATAGCCCAAAGTGGATACACTCTCTATGGTATAATGTGGGCTAGTACAGCCAAGAGTGGGGATACTCTCTGCGGTATGGTGTGGGCTAGTATAGCGAGGCGTGGGTGCATTGTCTGCGGTATGGTGTGGGCTAGTATAGCACAGGGTGGGTACACTCGCTGCGGTATGGTGTGGGCTAGTATAGCCCAGAGTGGGGACACATACTGTGGTATGGTGTGGGCTAGCATAGCCCAATGTGGAGTCACTCTCTGCGGTATGGAGTGGGCTAGTGTAGCCCAGAGTAGGGGCACTCTCTGTGATATGGTGTGGGCTAGTGTAGCCCAATGTGGGGTCACTCTCTGCGGTATGCTGTGGGCTAGTATGGCCCAGAGTGGGGATACACTCTGCAGTATGGTGTGGGCTAATATAGACCAGAGTGGATACACTCTCTATGGTATAATGTAGGCTAGTAAAGCCAAGAGTGGGGATACTCTCTGCGGTATGTTGTGGGCTAGTATAGCGCAGTGTGGGTGCATTGTCTGCGGTATGGTGTGGGCTAGTATAGCCCAGAGTGGGGACACACTCTGCAGTATAGTATGGGCTAGTATACAACAGAGTGGGGACAATCTCTGCGGTATGGTGTGGGCTTGTATAGCCGAGAGTGGGAACTCTCTGCGACATGGTGTGGGCTAGTATAGACCAGAGTGGAAACACTTCTATGGTATGCTGTGGACTAGTATAGCCCAGTGTGGGTACACTCTCTGCAGTATGATGTGCGCTAGTATAGCGCAAAGTGGGTACACTCTCTGCGGTATGGTGCGGGCTAATGTAGCCCAGAGTGGGTGCATTGTCTGCGGTATGGTGTGGGCTAGTATAGCACAGAGTGGGTACACTCTCTGCGGTATGGTATGGGCTAGTATAGTCCAGCGTGGATACATTGTCTGCGGTATGGTGTGGGCTAGTATAGCCCAGAGTGGGGTCACTCTCTGCGGTATGGAGTGGGCTAATATAGCCCAGAGTGCGTACACATTTTGTGGTATGGAGTGGGCCAGTGTAGCCCAATGTGGGGGCACTTCCGCGGGTATGGAGTGGGCGAGTATAGCCCAGTGTGGGGATACACTCTGCGGTATGGTGTGTGCTGGTGTAGCCCAGAGTGGGGATACTCTCTGTGGTATGGTGTGGGCTAGTATAGCCCAGAGTGGGGGCACTCTGTGGTATGGCGTGGGCTAGTATAGACCAGAGTGGGGACACTCTCTGCGGTATGGTGTGGGCTTTTAAAGCCCAGTGTGGGTACACTATCTGCGGTATGGTATGGGCTAGTATAGCCCAGTGTGTGTACACTGTCTGCGGTATGGTGTGGGGTAGTATAACCCAGAGTGGGGACACACTCTGCGGTATGGTATGGGCTAGTATAGCCCAGAGTGGGGACACATTCTGTGGTATGGTGTGGGCTAGTATAGCCCAGAGTGGGGACACTCTGCGGTATGGCGAGGGTTAGTATAGACCAGAGTGGGAACACTCTCTGCGGTATGGTGTGGGCTTATAAAGCCCAAAGTGGGGACACTCTCTGCGGTATGGTGTGGGTTTGCATAGACCAGTGTGGGTACATTAACTGCGGTATGGTATGGGCTAGTATAGACCAGAGTGGGGACACTCTCTGCGGTATGGTGTGAGCTTGTATAGCCCAGAGTACGGATACTGTCTGTGGTATGGTGTGGGCTAGTATAGCCCAGAGTGGGTACACTCTCTATGGTATAATGTGGGCTAGTACAGCCAAGAGTGGGGATACTCTCTGCGGTATGGTATGGGCTAGTATAGCCCAGCATGGGTTCATTGTCTGCGGTATGGTGTGGGCTAGTATAGCCCAGAGTGGGGGCACACTCTGCAGTATAGTATGGACTAGTCTAGACCAGAGTGGGGACACTCTCTGCGGTATGGTGTGCGCTTGTATAGCCCAGAGTTGGGGCTCTCTCTGTGATATGGTGTGGGCTAGTGTAGCCCAATGTGGGGTCACTCTCTGCGGTTGTGGAGTGGACTAGTATAGCCCAGTGTGGGGGCACTCTCTGTGGTATGGTGTGGGCTAGTGTAGCCCAATGTGGGGTCACTCTCTGCGGTATGGTGTGGGCTAGTACAACCCAGTGTGTGGTCACTCTCTGTGGTATGATGTTGGCTAGTTTAGTCCAATGTGGGGACACTCCCTCCGGTAAGAGTGGGCGAGCATAGCCCAGTGTGGGGATACTCTCTGCAGTACGGTGTGGGCTAGTAAAGCCTAGAGCGGGGATACTGTCTGCGGTATGGGGTGGGTTAGTTTAGCCAGGAGTGGGGACACTCTCTGTGGTATGGTGTGGGCTAGTATAGCCCAGAGTGGGGACACTCTGCGTTATGGCGTGGGCTAGTATAGACCAGAGTGGGAACACTCTCTGCAGTATGGTGTGGGCTTATAAAGCCCAGAGTGGGGACACTCTCTGCGGTATGGTGTGGGCCTGCATAGACCAGTGTGGGTACCCTGTCTGCGGTATGCTGTTGGCTAGTATAGCCCAGAGTGGGGATACTCTCTGCGGTATGGTGTGGGCTAATATAGCGCAGCGTGGGTGCATTGTCTGCGTTATGGTGTGGGCTAGTATAGCACAGAGTGGGTACACTCTCTTCGGTATGGTATGGGCTAGTATAGCCCAGAGTGGGTACGTTGTCTGTGGTATGTTGTGGGCTAGTATAGCCCAGAGTGAGGACACACTCTGCAGTATAGTATGGGTTAGAATAGACCAGAGTGGGGACATTCTCTGCGGTATGGTGTGGGCTTGTAAAGCCGAGAGTGGGAACTCTCTGCGACATGGTGTGGGCTAGTATAGACCAGAGTGGAAACACTTCTATGGTATGGTGTGGACTAGTATAGCCCAGTGTGGGTACACTCTCTGCAGTATGATGTGCGCTAGTATAGCCCAATGTGGAGTCACTCTCTGCGGTATGGAGTGGGCTAGTATAGCCCAGTGTGGAGTCACTCTCTGCGGTATGGTGTGGGCTAGTATAGCCCAGTGTGGGGGCACTCTCTGTGGTATGGTGTGGTCTAGTATAACCCAGTGTGGGATCACTCTCTGCGGTATGGTGTTGGCTAGTTTAGCCAATGTGGGGCACTCCCGCCGGTATGGAGTGTGTGAGCATAGCCCAGTGTGGGTTACTCTCTGCGGTATGGTGTGGGCTAGTATAGCCTAGAGCGGGGATACTGACTGCGGTATGGGGTGTGCTAGTTTAGCCAGGAGTGGGGACACTCTGTGGTATGGTGTGGGCTAGTATCGCCCAGAGTGGGGACACTCTGCGGTATGGCGTGGGCTAGTATAGACCAGAGTGGGAACACTCTCTGCAGTATGGTGTGGGCTTATAAAGCCCAGAGTGGGGACACTCTCTGCGGTATGGTGTGGGCCTGCATAGACCAGTGTGGGTACACTGTCTGCGGTATGCTGTTGGCTAGTATAGCCCAGAGTGGGGATACACTCTGCAATATGTTGTGGGCTAGTATAGACCAGAGTGGATACACTCTCTATGGTATAATGTGGGCTAGTAAAGCTAAGAGTGTGGATACACTCTGCGGTATGGTGTGGGCTAGTATAGCGCAGCGTGGGTGCATTGTCTGCGGTATGGTGTGGGCTAGTATAGCCCAGAGTGGGGACACATTCTGTGGTATGGTGTGGGCTAGTATAGCCCAATGTGGGGGCACTCTCTCCAGTATGGAGTGGGCGAGTATAGCCCAGTGTGGGGATACTCTCTGCGGTATGGTGTGGTCTAGTATAGCCCAGTGTGGAGTCACTCTCTGCGGTATGGTGTGGGCTAGTATAGCCCAGTGTGGGGGCACTCTCTGTGGTATGGTGTGGGTCTAGTATAACCCAGTGTGGGATCACTCTCTGCGGTATGGTGTTGGCTAGTTTAGCCAATGTGGGGCACTCCCGCCGGTATGGAGTGTGTGAGCATAGCCCAGTGTGGGTTACTCTCTGCGGTATGGTGTGGGCTAGTATAGCCTAGAGCGGGGATACTGACTGCGGTATGGGGTGTGCTAGTTTAGCCAGGAGTGGGGACACTCTGTGGTATGGTGTGGGCTAGTATCGCCCAGAGTGGGGACACTCTGCGGTATGGCGTGGGCTAGTATAGACCAGAGTGGGAACACTCTCTGCAGTATGGTGTGGGCTTATAAAGCCCAGAGTGGGGACACTCTCTGCGGTATGGTGTGGGCCTGCATAGACCAGTGTGGGTACACTGTCTGCGGTATGCTGTTGGCTAGTATAGCCCAGAGTGGGGATACACTCTGCAATATGTTGTGGGCTAGTATAGACCAGAGTGGATACACTCTCTATGGTATAATGTGGGCTAGTAAAGCTAAGAGTGTGGATACACTCTGCGGTATGGTGTGGGCTAGTATAGCGCAGCGTGGGTGCATTGTCTGCGGTATGGTGTGGGCTAGTATAGCACAGAGTGGGTGCATTGTCTGCGGTATAGAGCGGGGATACTGTCTGCGGTATAGCACAGAGTGGGTGCATTGTCTGCGGTATAGAGCGGGGATACTGTCTGCGGTATGGTGTGGCCTAGTATAGCCCAGTCTGGGTACACTCTCTGCAGTATTATATGCGCTAGTATAGCCCAAAGTGGGTACGCTCTCTGCAGTATGGTGTGGGCTGGTGTAGCCCAGAGTTGGTGCAATGTCTGCGGTATGGTGTGGGCTAGTGTAGCCTAGAGCAGGGATATAGTCTGCGGTATGGGGTGGGCTAGTTTAGCCCAGAGTGGGGACACTCTCTGTGGTATGTTATGGGCTAGTATAGCCCAGAGTGGGGACACTCTGCGGTATGGCGAGGGCTAGTATAGACCAGAGTGTGAACACTCTCTGCGGTATGGTGTGGGCTTATAAAGCCCAGAGTGGGGGCACTCTCTGCGTTTTGGTGTGGGTTTGCATAGACCAGTGTGGGTACATTAACTGCGGTATGGTATGGTCTAGTAAAGACCAGAGTGGGGACACTCTCTGTGGTATGGTGTGGGCTTGTATAGCCGAGAGTGCGGATACTGTCTATGGTTATGTGTGGGCTAGTATAGGCCAGAGTGGGTACACTCTCTATGGTATAATGTGGGCTAGTACAGCCAAGAGTGGGGATACTCTCTGCGTTATGGTGTGGGCTAGTATAGCGCAGCGTGGGTGCATTGTCTGCGGTATGGTGTGGGCTAGTATAACCCAGAGTGTGTACACTCTCTGCGATATGGTGTGGGCTAGTATAGCCCAGAGTGTTGTTACTCTCTGCGGTATGGAGTGGGCTAGTATAGCCCAGAGTGGGTACACATTCTGTGGTATGGAGTGGGCTAGTTTAGCCCAATGAGGGGGCACTCCTTCTGGTATGGAGTGGGCGAGTATATCCCAGTATGGGGATACACTCTGCGGTATGGTGTGGGCTAGTATAGCCCAGAGTGGGTTCACTCTCTATGGTATAATGTGGGCTAGTACAGCCAAGAGTGGGGATACTCTCTGCGGTATGGTGTGGGCTAGTATAGCCGAGAGTGGGTACACTCTCTATGGTATAATGTGGGCTAGTACAGCCAAGAGTGGGGATACTCTCTGCGGTATGGTATGGGCTAGTATAGCGCAGCATGGGTGCATTGTCTGCGGTATGGTGTGGGCTAGTATAGCCCAGAGTGGGGGCAGACTCTGCAGTATAGTATGGGCTAGTATAGACCAGAGTGGGGACACTCTCTGCAGTATGGTGTGGGCTAGTATAGCCCAATGTGGGGTCACTCTCTGCGGTATGGTGTGGGCTAGTATAACCCAGTGTGTGGTCACTCTCTGTGGTATGGTGTTGGCTAGTTTAGCCCAATGTGGGGGCACTCCCTCCGGCATGGAGTGGGCGAGCATAGCCCAGTGTGGGGATACACTCTGCGGTATGGTGTGGGCTAGTATAGCCTAGAGCGGGGATACTGTCTGCGGTATGAGGTGGGTTAGTTTAGCCAGGAGTGAGGACACTCTCTGTGGTATGGTGTGGGCTTGTATAGCCGAGAGTGGGAACTCTCTGCGACATGGTGTGGGCTAGTATAGACCAGAGTGGAAACACTTCTATGGTATGCTGTGGACTAGTATAGCCCAGTGTGGGTACACTCTCTGCAGTATGATGTGCGCTAGTATAGCCCAAAGTGGGTACACTCTCTGCGGTATGGTGCGGGCTAATGTAGCCCAGAGTGGGTGCATTGTCTGCGGTATGGTGTGGGCTAGTATAGCACAGAGTGGGTACACTCTCTGCGGTATGGTATGGGCTAGTATAGTCCAGCGTGGATACATTGTCTGCGGTATGGTGTGGGCTAGTATAGCCCAGAGTGGGGTCACTCTCTGCGGTATGGAGTGGGCTAATATAGCCCAGAGTGCGTACACATTTTGTGGTATGGAGTGGGCCAGTGTAGCCCAATGTGGGGGCACTTCCGCGGGTATGGAGTGGGCGAGTATAGCCCAGTGTGGGGATACACTCTGCGGTATGGTGTGTGCTGGTGTAGCCCAGAGTGGGGATACTCTCTGTGGTATGGTGTGGGCTAGTATAGCCCAGAGTGGGGGCACTCTGTGGTATGGCGTGGGCTAGTATAGACCAGAGTGGGGACACTCTCTGCGGTATGGTGTGGGCTTTTAAAGCCCAGTGTGGGTACACTATCTGCGGTAGGGTATGGGCTAGTATAGCCCAGTGTGTGTACACTGTCTGCGGTATGGTGTGGGGTAGTATAACCCAGAGTGGGGACACACTCTGCGGTATGGTATGGGCTAGTATAGCCCAGAGTGGGGACACATTCTGTGGTATGGTGTGGGCTAGTATAGCCCAATGTGGGGTCACTCTCTGTGGTATGTTATGGGCTAGTATAGCCCAGAGTGGGGACACTCTGCGGTATGGCGAGGGTTAGTATAGACCAGAGTGGGAACACTCTCTGCGGTATGGTGTGGGCTTATAAAGCCCAAAGTGGGGACACTCTCTGCGGTATGGTGTGGGTTTGCATAGACCAGTGTGGGTACATTAACTGCGGTATGGTATGGGCTAGTATAGACCAGAGTGGGGACACTCTCTGCGGTATGGTGTGAGCTTGTATAGCCCAGAGTACGGATACTGTCTGTGGTATGGTGTGGGCTAGTATAGCCCAGAGTGGGTACACTCTCTATGGTATAATGTGGGCTAGTACAGCCAAGAGTGGGGATACTCTCTGCGGTATGGTATGGGCTAGTATAGCCCAGCATGGGTTCATTGTCTGCGGTATGGTGTGGGCTAGTATAGCCCAGAGTGGGGGCACACTCTGCAGTATAGTATGGACTAGTCTAGACCAGAGTGGGGACACTCTCTGCGGTATGGTGTGCGCTTGTATAGCCCAGAGTTGGGGCTCTCTCTGTGATATGGTGTGGGCTAGTGTAGCCCAATGTGGGGTCACTCTCTGCGGTTGTGGAGTGGACTAGTATAGCCCAGTGTGGGGGCACTCTCTGTGGTATGGTGTGGGCTAGTGTAGCCCAATGTGGGGTCACTCTCTGCGGTATGGTGTGGGCTAGTACAACCCAGTGTGTGGTCACTCTCTGTGGTATGATGTTGGCTAGTTTAGTCCAATGTGGGGACACTCCCTCCGGTAAGAGTGGGCGAGCATAGCCCAGTGTGGGGATACTCTCTGCAGTACGGTGTGGGCTAGTAAAGCCTAGAGCGGGGATACTGTCTGCGGTATGGGGTGGGTTAGTTTAGCCAGGAGTGGGGACACTCTCTGTGGTATGGTGTGGGCTAGTATAGCCCAGAGTGGGGACACTCTGCGTTATGGCGTGGGCTAGTATAGACCAGAGTGGGAACACTCTCTGCAGTATGGTGTGGGCTTATAAAGCCCAGAGTGGGGACACTCTCTGCGGTATGGTGTGGGCCTGCATAGACCAGTGTGGGTACCCTGTCTGCGGTATGCTGTTGGCTAGTATAGCCCAGAGTGGGGATACTCTCTGCGGTATGGTGTGGGCTAATATAGCGCAGCGTGGGTGCATTGTCTGCGTTATGGTGTGGGCTAGTATAGCACAGAGTGGGTACACTCTCTGCGGTATGGTATGGGCTAGTATAGCCCAGAGTGGGTACGTTGTCTGTGGTATGTTGTGGGCTAGTATAGCCCAGAGTGAGGACACACTCTGCAGTATAGTATGGGTTAGAATAGACCAGAGTGGGGACATTCTCTGCGGTATGGTGTGGGCTTGTAAAGCCGAGAGTGGGAACTCTCTGCGACATGGTGTGGGCTAGTATAGACCAGAGTGGAAACACTTCTATGGTATGGTGTGGACTAGTATAGCCCAGTGTGGGTACACTCTCTGCAGTATGATGTGCGCTAGTATAGCCCAATGTGGAGTCACTCTCTGCGGTATGGAGTGGGCTAGTATAGCCCAGTGTGGAGTCACTCTCTGCGGTATGGTGTGGGCTAGTATAGCCCAGTGTGGGGGCACTCTCTGTGGTATGGTGTGGTCTAGTATAACCCAGTGTGGGATCACTCTCTGCGGTATGGTGTTGGCTAGTTTAGCCAATGTGGGGCACTCCCGCCGGTATGGAGTGTGTGAGCATAGCCCAGTGTGGGTTACTCTCTGCGGTATGGTGTGGGCTAGTATAGCCTAGAGCGGGGATACTGACTGCGGTATGGGGTGTGCTAGTTTAGCCAGGAGTGGGGACACTCTGTGGTATGGTGTGGGCTAGTATCGCCCAGAGTGGGGACACTCTGCGGTATGGCGTGGGCTAGTATAGACCAGAGTGGGAACACTCTCTGCAGTATGGTGTGGGCTTATAAAGCCCAGAGTGGGGACACTCTCTGCGGTATGGTGTGGGCCTGCATAGACCAGTGTGGGTACACTGTCTGCGGTATGCTGTTGGCTAGTATAGCCCAGAGTGGGGATACACTCTGCAATATGTTGTGGGCTAGTATAGACCAGAGTGGATACACTCTCTATGGTATAATGTGGGCTAGTAAAGCTAAGAGTGTGGATACACTCTGCGGTATGGTGTGGGCTAGTATAGCGCAGCGTGGGTGCATTGTCTGCGGTATGGTGTGGGCTAGTATAGCACAGAGTGGGTGCATTGTCTGCGGTATGGTGTGGGCTAGTATAGCCCAGAGTGGGGACACATTCTGTGGTATGGTGTGGGCTAGTATAGCCCAATGTGGGGGCACTCTCTCCAGTATGGAGTGGGCGAGTATAGCCCAGTGTGGGGATACTCTCTGCGGTATGGTGTGGTCTAGTATAGCCCAGTGTGGAGTCACTCTCTGCGGTATGGTGTGGGCTAGTATAGCCCAGTGTGGGGGCACTCTCTGTGGTATGGTGTGGTCTAGTATAACCCAGTGTGGGATCACTCTCTGCGGTATGGTGTTGGCTAGTTTAGCCAATGTGGGGCACTCCCGCCGGTATGGAGTGTGTGAGCATAGCCCAGTGTGGGTTACTCTCTGCGGTATGGTGTGGGCTAGTATAGCCTAGAGCGGGGATACTGACTGCGGTATGGGGTGTGCTAGTTTAGCCAGGAGTGGGGACACTCTGTGGTATGGTGTGGGCTAGTATCGCCCAGAGTGGGGACACTCTGCGGTATGGCGTGGGCTAGTATAGACCAGAGTGGGAACACTCTCTGCAGTATGGTGTGGGCTTATAAAGCCCAGAGTGGGGACACTCTCTGCGGTATGGTGTGGGCCTGCATAGACCAGTGTGGGTACACTGTCTGCGGTATGCTGTTGGCTAGTATAGCCCAGAGTGGGGATACACTCTGCAATATGTTGTGGGCTAGTATAGACCAGAGTGGATACACTCTCTATGGTATAATGTGGGCTAGTAAAGCTAAGAGTGTGGATACACTCTGCGGTATGGTGTGGGCTAGTATAGCGCAGCGTGGGTGCATTGTCTGCGGTATGGTGTGGGCTAGTATAGCACAGAGTGGGTGCATTGTCTGCGGTATAGAGCGGGGATACTGTCTGCGGTATAGCACAGAGTGGGTGCATTGTCTGCGGTATAGAGCGGGGATACTGTCTGCGGTATGGTGTGGCCTAGTATAGCCCAGTCTGGGTACACTCTCTGCAGTATTATATGCGCTAGTATAGCCCAAAGTGGGTACGCTCTCTGCAGTATGGTGTGGGCTGGTGTAGCCCAGAGTTGGTGCAATGTCTGCGGTATGGTGTGGGCTAGTGTAGCCTAGAGCAGGGATATAGTCTGCGGTATGGGGTGGGCTAGTTTAGCCCAGAGTGGGGACACTCTCTGTGGTATGTTATGGGCTAGTATAGCCCAGAGTGGGGACACTCTGCGGTATGGCGAGGGCTAGTATAGACCAGAGTGTGAACACTCTCTGCGGTATGGTGTGGGCTTATAAAGCCCAGAGTGGGGGCACTCTCTGCGTTTTGGTGTGGGTTTGCATAGACCAGTGTGGGTACATTAACTGCGGTATGGTATGGTCTAGTAAAGACCAGAGTGGGGACACTCTCTGTGGTATGGTGTGGGCTTGTATAGCCGAGAGTGCGGATACTGTCTATGGTTATGTGTGGGCTAGTATAGGCCAGAGTGGGTACACTCTCTATGGTATAATGTGGGCTAGTACAGCCAAGAGTGGGGATACTCTCTGCGTTATGGTGTGGGCTAGTATAGCGCAGCGTGGGTGCATTGTCTGCGGTATGGTGTGGGCTAGTATAACCCAGAGTGTGTACACTCTCTGCGGTATGGTGTGGGCTTGTATAGCCCAGAGTGGGAACTCTCTGCGACATGGTGTGGGCTAGTATAGACCAGAGTGGAAACACTTCTATGGTATGTTGTGGACTAGTATAGCCCAGTGTGGGTACACTCTCTGCAGTATGATGTGCGCTAGTATAGCCCAAAGTGGGTACACTCTCTTTGGTATGGTGTGGGCTAGTGTAGCCCAGAGTTGGTGCATTGTCTGCGGTATGGTGTGGGCTAGTATAGCACAGAGTGGGTTCACTCTCTGTGGTATGGTATGGGCTAGTATAGCCCAGTGTGGGTACATTGTCTGCGATATGGTGTGGGCTAGTATAGACCAGAGTGGGAACACTCTCTGCGGTATGGTGTGGGCTTAAAAAGCCCAGAGTGGGGACACTCCCTGCGGTATGGTGTGGGCTTGCATAAACCAGTGTGGGTACATTATCGGTGGTAGGGTAAGGGCTGGTATAGCCCAGTGTGGGTACACTGTCTGCGGTATGGTGTGGGCTAGTATAGCCCAGAGTGTTGTTACTCTCTGCGGTATGGAGTGGGCTAGTATAGCCCAGAGTGGGTACACATTCTGTGGTATGGAGTGGGCTAGTTTAGCCCAATGAGGGGGCACTCCTTCTGGTATGGAGTGGGCGAGTATATCCCAGTATGGGGATACACTCTGCGGTATGGTGTGGGCTAGTATAGCCCAGAGTGGGTTCACTCTCTATGGTATAATGTGGGCTAGTACAGCCAAGAGTGGGGATACTCTCTGCGGTATGGTGTGGGCTAGTATAGCCGAGAGTGGGTACACTCTCTATGGTATAATGTGGGCTAGTACAGCCAAGAGTGGGGATACTCTCTGCGGTATGGTATGGGCTAGTATAGCGCAGCATGGGTGCATTGTCTGCGGTATGGTGTGGGCTAGTATAGCCCAGAGTGGGGGCAGACTCTGCAGTATAGTATGGGCTAGTATAGACCAGAGTGGGGACACTCTCTGCAGTATGGTGTGGGCTAGTATAGCCCAATGTGGGGTCACTCTCTGCGGTATGGTGTGGGCTAGTATAACCCAGTGTGTGGTCACTCTCTGTGGTATGGTGTTGGCTAGTTTAGCCCAATGTGGGGGCACTCCCTCCGGCATGGAGTGGGCGAGCATAGCCCAGTGTGGGGATACACTCTGCGGTATGGTGTGGGCTAGTATAGCCTAGAGCGGGGATACTGTCTGCGGTATGAGGTGGGTTAGTTTAGCCAGGAGTGAGGACACTCTCTGTGGTATGGTGTGGGCTAGTATAGCCCAGAGTGGGGACACTCTGCGGTATGGCGTGGGCTAGTATAGACCAGAGTGGGAACACTCTCTGCAGTATGGTATGGGCTTATAAAGCCCAGAGTGGGGACACTCTCTGCGGTATGGTGTGGGCCTGCATAGACCAGTGTGGGTAGCCTGTCTGCGGTATGCTGTGGGCTAGTATAGCCCAGACCGGGGATACACTCTGCAGTATGGTGTGGGCTAGTATAGACCAGAGTGGATACACTCTCTATGGTATAATGTGGGCTAGTAAAGCTAAGAGTGGGGATACACTCTGCGGTATGGTGTGGGCTAGTATAGCGCAGCGTGGGTGCATTGTCTGCGATATGGTGTGGGCTAGTATAGCACAGAGTGGGTACACTCGCTGCGGTATGGTATGGGCTAGTATAGCCCAGCGTGGGTACGTTGTCTGCGGTATGGTGTGGGCTAGTGTAGCCCAGAGTGGGGACACACTCTGCAGTATAGTATGGGTTAGTATACACCAGAGTGGGGACATTCTCTGCGGTATGGTGTGGGCTTGTATAGCCCAGAGTGGGAACTCTCTGCGACATGGTGTGGGCTGGTATAGACCAGAGTGGAAACACTTCTGTGGTATGGTGTGGACTAGTATAGCCCAGTGTGGGTACACTCTCTGCAGTACAATGTGCTCTAGTATAGCCCAAAGTGGGTACACTCTCTGCGGTATGGTGTGTGCTAGTATAGCCCAATGTGGAGTCACTCTCTGCGGTATGGAGTGGGCTAGTATAGCCCAGTGTGGGGGCACTCTCTGTGGTATGGTGTGGGCTAGTGTAGCCCAATGTGGGGTCACTCTCTGCGGTATGGAGTGGGCTAGTATAGCCCAGTGTGGGGCACTCTCTGTGGTATGGTGTGGGCTGGTATAACCCAGTGTGGGGACACTCTCTGTGGTATGGTGTTGGCTAGTTTAGCCCAATGTGGGGACACTCCCTCCGGTATGGAGTAGGCGATCATAGCCCAGTGTGGGGATACTCTCTGCGGTATGGTGTGGGCTAGTAGAGCCTAGAGCGGGGATACTGTCTGCGGTATGGGGTGGGCTAGTTTAGCCAGGAGTGGGGACACTCTCTGTGGTATGGTGTGGGCTAGTATAGACCAGAGTGGATACACTCTCTATGGTATAATGTGGGCTAGTAAAGCTAAGAGTGGTTATACTCTCTGCGGTATGGTGTGGGCTAGTATAGCGCAGCGTGGGTGCATTGTCTGCGGTATGGTGTGGGCTAGTATAGCACAGAGTGGGTACACTCTTTGAGGTATGGTATGGGCTAGTAGTGCCCAGCGTGGGTACATTGTCTGCGGTATGGTGTGGGCTAGTATAGCCCAGAGTGGGGACACACTCTGCAGTATAGTATGGGCTAGTATAGACCAGAGTGGGGACATTCTCTGCGGTATGGTGTGGGCTTGTTTAGCCGAGAGTGGGAACTCTCTGCGACATGGTGTGGGCTAGTATAGACAAGAGTGGGTACACTCTCTGCAGCATGGTGTGGGCTAGTGTAGCCCAGATTGGTGCATTGTCTGCGGTATGGGATGGGCTAGTGTAGCCCAGAGTGGAGTCACTCTCTGCGGTATGAAGTGGGCTAGTATAGCCCAGAGTGGGTACACATTCTGTGGTATGAAATGGGCTAGTTTAGCCCAATGTGGGGGCACTCCCTCTGGTATGGAGTGGGCGAGTATAGCCCAGTGTAGGGATACACTCTGCGGAATGGTGTGGGCTAGTATAGCCTAGAGCGGGGATACTGTCTGCGGTATGATGTGTGATCGTGTCGCCCAGAGTGGGGATACTCTCTGTGGTATGGTGTGGGCTAGTATAGACCAGTGTGGGTACACTATCTGCGGTATGGTATGGGCTAGTATAGCCCAGTGTGGGTACACTGTCTGCGGTATGGTGTCGGGTAGTATAACCCAGAGTGAGGACACACTCTGCGGTATGGTATGGGCTAGTATAGCCGAGAGTGGGGACACATTCTGTGGTATGGTGTGGACTAGTGTAGCCCAATGTGGGGTCACTCTCTGCGGTATGGAGTGGGCGAGTATAGCCCAGTGTGGGGATACTCTCTGCGGGTATGGTGTGGTCTGGTATAGCCTAGAGCAGGGATACTGTCTGCGGTATGTTGTGGACTAGTATAGCTCAGTGTGGGTACACTCTCTGCAGTATTATATGCGCTAGTATAGCCCAAAGTGGGTACGCTATCTGCAGTATGGTGTGGGCTAGTGTAGCCCAGAGTGGGTGTATTGTCTGCGGTATGGTGTGGGCTAGTATAGCCGAGAGCGGGAATACTGTCTGCGGTATGGGGTGGGCTAGTTTAGCCCAGAGTGGGGACACTCTATGTGGTATGTTATGGGCTAGTATAGCCCAGAGTGGGGACACTCTGCGGTATGGCGAGGGCTAGTATAGACCAGAGTGTGAACACTCTCTGCGGTATGGTGTGGGCTTATAAAGCCCAGAGTGGGGACACTCTCTGCGTTTTGGTGTGGGTTTGCATAGACCAGTGTGGGTACATTAACTGCGGTATGGTATGGTCTAGTAAAGACCAGAGTGGGGACACTCTCTGTGGTATGGTGTGGGCTTGTATAGCCGAGAGTGCGGATACTGTCTATGGTTATGTGTGGGCCAGTATAGGCCAGAGTGAGTACACTCTCTATGGTATAATGTGGGCTAGTACAGCCAAGAGTGGGGATACTCTCTACGTTATGGTGTGGGCTAGTATAGCGCAGCGTGGGTGCATTGTCTGCGGTATGGTGTGGGCTAGTATAACCCAGAGTGTGTACACTCTCTGCGGTATGGTGTGGGCTTGTATAGCCCAGAGTGGGAACTCTCTGCGACTTGGGCGGCACGGTGGCACAGTGGTTAGCACTGCTGCCTCACAGCGCCTGTAGACCCGAGTTCAATTCCCGACTCAGGCGACTGACTGTGTGGAGTTTGCACGTTCTCCCCGTGTCTGCGTGGGTTTCCTCCGGGTGCTCCGGTTTCCTCCCACAGTCACAAAGATGTGCGGGTCAGGTGAATTGGCCAAGCTAAATTGCCCGTAGTGTTAGGTAAGGGGTAAATGTAGGGGTATGGGTGGGTTGCGCTTCGGCAGGTCGGTGTGGACTTGTTGGGCCAAAGGGCCTGTTTCCACACTGTAAGTCTAATCTAATCTAGTCTAATCTAATGGTGTGGGCTAGTAAAGACCAGAGTGGAAACACTTCTATGGTATGTTGTGGACTAGTATAGCCCAGTGTGGGTACACTCTCTGCAGTATGATGTGCGCTAGTATAGCCCAAAGTGGGTACACTCTCTTTGGTATGGTGTGGGCTAGTGTAGCCCAGAGTTGGTGCATTGTCTGCGGTATGGCGTGGGCTAGTATAGACCAGAGTGGGGACACTCTCTGCGGTATGGTGCGGGCTTGCATAAACCAGTGTGGGTACATTATCTGTGGTAGGGTAAGGGCTAGTATAGCCCAGTGTGGGTACACTGTCTGCGGTATGGTGTGGGCTAGTATAGCCCAGAGTCGGTACGTTGTCTGCGATATGGTGTGGGCTAGTATAGCCCAGAGTGTTGTTACTCTCTGCGGTATGGAGTGGGCTAGTATAGCCCAGAGTGAGTACACATTCTGTGGTATGGAGTGGGCTAGTTTAGCCCAATGAGGGGGCACTCCTTCTGGTATGGAGTGGGCGAGTATATCCCAGTATGGGGATACACTCTGCGGTATGGTTTGGGCTAGTATAGCCTAGAGCGGGGATACTGTCTGCGGTATGGGGTGGGCTAGTGTAGCCCAGAGTGGGGATAGTCTCTGTGGTATGGTGTGGGTTAGTATAGCCCAGAGTGGGGACGCTCTGTGGTATGGCGTGGGCTAGTATAGACCAGAGTGCGGACACCCTGCGGTATGGCGTGGGCTAGTATAGACCAGAGTCGGGACACTCTCTGCGGTATGGTGTGGGCTAGTATAGACCAGAGTGGATACACTCTTTATGGTATAATGTGGGCTAGTACAGCCAAGAGTGGGGATACACTCTGCGGTATGGTTTGGGCTAGTATAGCCTAGAGCGGGGATACTTCTGCGGTATGGGGTGGGCTAGTGTAGCCCAGAGTGGGGATAGTCTCTGTGGTATGGTGTGGGTTAGTATAGCCCAGAGTGGGGACGCTCTGTGGTATGGCGTGGGCTAGTATAGACCAGAGTGCGGACACCCTGCGGTATGGCGTGGGCTAGTATAGACCAGAGTCGGGACACTCTCTGCGGTATGGTGTGGGCTAGTATAGACCAGAGTGGATACACTCTTTATGGTATAATGTGGGCTAGTACAGCCAAGAGTGGGGATACTCTCTGCGGTATGGTATGGGCTAGTTTAGCCCAGTGTGGGTACACTGTCTGCGGTATGCTGTGGGCTAGTATAGCCCAGAGTGGGGACACACTCTGCAGTACGGTGTGGGCTAGTATAGACCAGAGTGGGGACACACACTGCAGTATAGTATGGGCTAGTATAGACCAGAGTGGGGACACTCTCTGCGGTATGGTGTGGGCTTGTATAGCCCAGAGTGGGAACTCTCTGTGGTATGGTATGGGCTAGTATAGCCCAGCGTGGGTACGTTGTCTGCGGTATGGTGTGGGCTAGTATAACCCAGAGTGGCGTCACTCTCTGCGGTATGGAGTGGGCTAGTATAGCCCAGAGTGGGAACTCTCTGCGACATGGTGTGGGCTAGTATAGACCAGAGTGGAAACACTTCTATGGTATGTTGTGGGCTTAAAAAGCCCAGAGTAGGGACACTCTCTGCGGTATGGTGTGGGCTTGCATAAACCAGTGTGGGTACATTATCTGTGGTAGGGTAAGGGCTGGTATAGCCCAGTGTGGGTACACTGTCTGCGGTATGGTGTGGGCTAGTATAGCCCAGAGTGTTGTTACTCTCTGCGGTATGGAGTGGGCTAGTATAGCCCAGCGTGGGTACGTTGTCTGCGATATGGTGTGGGCTAGTATAGCCCATTGTGGAGACACCCTCTGCTGTATGGTGTGGGGTAGTATAACCCAGAGTGGGGACACTCTCTGCGGTATGGTATGGGCTAGTATAGCACAGAGTGGGGACACATTCTGTGGTATGGTGTGGGCTAGTATAGCCCAATGTGGGGTCACTCTCTTCGGTATGGAGTGGGCTAGTTTAGCCCAATGAGGGGGCACTCCTTCTGGTATGGAGTGGGCGAGTATATCCCAGTATGGGGATACACTCTGCGGTATGGTTTGGGCTAGTATAGCCTAGAGCGGGGATACTGTCTGCGGTATGGGGTGGGCTAGTGTAGCCCAGAGTGGGGATAGTCTCTGTGGTATGGTGTGGGTTAGTATAGCCCAGAGTGCGGACACCCTGCGGTATGGCGTGGGCTAGTATAGACCAGAGTGGGAACACTCTCTGCGGTATGGTGTGGGCTTATCAAGCCCAGAGTGGGGACACTCTCTGCGGTATGGTGTGGGCCTGCATAGACCAGTGTGGGTACATTATCTGCGGTATGGTATGGGCTAGTATAGCCCAGTGTGGGTACACTGTCTGCGGTATGGAGTGGGCTAGTATAGCCCAGAGTGGAAACACTTCTATGGTATGGTGTGGACTAGTATAACCCAGTGTGGGTACACTCTCTGCAGTATTATGTGCGCTAGTATAGCCAAGAGTGTGAACACTCACTGCGGTATGGTGTGGGCTAGTGTAGCCCAGAGTGGGTGCATTGTCTGCGGTATGGTGTGGGCTAGTATAGCACAGAGTGGGTACACTCTCTGTGGTATGGTATGGGCTAGTATAGCCCAGCGTGGGTACGTTGTCTGCGATATGGTGTGGGCTAGTATAGCCCATTGTGGAGACACCCTCTGCTGTATGGTGTGGGGTAGTATAACCCAGAGTGGGGACACTCTCTGCGGTATGGTATGGGCTAGTATAGCACAGAGTGGGGACACATTCTGTGGTATGGTGTGGGCTAGTATAGCCCAATGTGGGGTCACTCTCTTCGGTATGGAGTGGGCTAGTATAGCCCAATGTGGGGTCACGCTCTGCGGTATGGAGTGGGCGAGTATAGCCTTGAGTGGGGATACTGTCTGCGGTCTGGGGTGGGCTAGTTTAGCCCAGAGTGGGGACACTCTCTGTGGTATGGCGTGGGCTAGTACAGCCAAGAGTGGGGACACTCTCTGCGGTATGGCGTGGGCTAGTGTAGCCCAATGTGGGGTCACTCTCTGCGGTATGGAGTGGGCTAGTATAGCCCAGTGTGGGGGCACTCTCTGTGGTATGGTGTGGGCTAGTTTAAAGTGTGGTCAGCAGATGCTGGAGATCAGAGCTGAAAATGTGTTGCTGGATAAAGCACAGCAGGTTAGGCAGCATCCAAGGAACAGGAAATTCGACGTTTCGGGCCAGAGTCTGATGAAGGGCACTGGCCCGAAACGTCGAATTTCCTGTTCCTTGGATGCTGCCTAACCTGCTGTGCTTTAACCAGCGACACATTTTCAGCTGTGGGCTAATTTAGCCCAATGTGGGGGCACTCCCTCTGGTATGGAGTGGGCGAGTATAGCCCAGTGTGGGGTACTCTCTGTGGTATGGTGTGGGCTAATATAGCCCAGGGGGGGACACTCTGCGGTATGGCGTGGGCTAGTATAGACCAGTGTGGGGACACTCTCTGCAGTATGGTGTGGGCTTATAAAGCCCAGAGTGGGGACAGTCTCTGCGGTATGTTGTGGGCTTGCATAGACCAGTGTGGGTACACTATCTGCAGTATGGTATGGGCTAGTATAGCCCATAGTGTGGACACACACTGCAGTATGGCGTGGGCTAGTATAGACCAGCGTGGGGACACTCTCTGCAGTATGGTGTGGGCTTGTATAGCCCAGAGTGGCGCACTCTCTGCGACATGGTGTGGGCTTGCATAGACCAGTGTGGATACACTATCTGCAGAATGGTATGGACTAGTATATCCCAGTGTGGGGACACAGACTATGGTATGATGTGGGCTAATATAGCCCAGAGTGGGGTCACTCTCTGCGGTATGGTGTGGGCTTGTACAGCCTAGTGTGGGGACACTTTCTGCGGTAGGGTCGGGATAGTATAGCCCAGAGTGGGTGCACATTCTGTGATATGGAGTGGGCTAGTTTAGCCAAATGTGGGGGCACTCTCTGCGTTATGTTGTGGGCTTGTACAGCCTAGAATGTGGACACTCTAAGCGTAATGGTGTGGGCTTGTATAGCCCAGTGTGGGGACACTGTCTATGGTATAGTGTGGGCTAGTATAGCGCAGTGTGGGGACTCTCTCTGCAGTATTATGTGCGCTAGTATAGCCCAGAGTGGGGACACTCTCTGCGGTATGGTGTGGGCTAGTGTCGCCCAGACTGGGGTCACTCTCTGCAATATGGTGTGCGCTTGTACAGCCCGGAGTGAGGATACTCTCTGCGGTAGGGTCAGGATAGTATAGCCAGTGCGGAGACATGCTCTGCGTTATGTTGTGGGCTTGTATAGCCCAGAATGTGGACACTCTCAGCGTAATGGTGTGGGCTTGTATAGCCCAGTGTGGGGACACTGTCTATGGTATGGTGTGGGCTAGTATAACCCAGTGTGGGGACTCTCTCTGCGGTGTGGTGTGGGCAAGTATAGTCCAGTGTGGGTACATTGTCTGCGGAATGGTATGGCCTAGTATAGCCTAGAGTGGGGATACTGTCTGTGGAATGGTGTGGGCTAGTATAGCCTAGAGTGTGTGTTATGTTATGTTATTCAGGTGGATATCCTCAATAGGTATGGGTTACTAGCGGATTAAACTACAGTACCTCGGGCATATACCTGAGGCCGTTACCTGTCAAGTTTACCAGTGGTCCCTATTGACTGTATGGTCCTGATAGCTACAAACTCGGCTGGGTTTATCGCAGGTCTCTAGGTCCCTTCAGTTTATCCTTTCACCTAGGAGTGAGAGGGATTCACTTTAAGTCAATCCTAATGCCTTCTCAGCTAAGTTCTAGACTTAACATACCAACACAAAGGTAAACATATCTTATCAAATAAAGGTTTGGCGAATACGAAGTGTGTGGTGTAAAATATAATAGAAATTTATCACTATAATAAGTTGAATACTCACAATCAGATGTTTTCAGTTAATCACAATCGTACAGCCTTTTTGAATGTTCCTAAAAGGTACCTAGGATAAAAGCAGAGCTTAATACCTGAGTGTCCCAAATGGGATCTTCTTAGACTAGCGTGTTTCAGCTAGTTGGTTCAGATTGTATCTTCTTCAGGCTAGAATGCAGTGCCTCAACCGAGAATCTTTTAGGCAGGCGTATTTCAGCAAGCTCTTAGCCGTCCGTATGTTTCATCCGATCGGTCTGTATTTTGCACAAATGTGTCTTTTCTGCAAGCCTGGTGGTTCAGAGGATCTGCAGTTAAGCCGAGATGGTTGGGTGACTCATTGTCTGTGTTTCAAGACAAGAGTGAGTTCTGTCTGTTTTAGCTCTGCTTTTATCCCTTACAGTCTAAGTTAAGCAATTACATCATTTGTTTAAAGAACTGGAATCTCAAACTGTGCCTCGGTCAGCATTGTTTAAAGGTCGCGTTAAACACTTAATTAGCTGAGAATACAATAAGTAGCTGATAAGTAGCTGGTAAAGAGCAGCTGCCACGTAGTCATAGTTATACTTAATTGTTGCTAGGCTAAAATACAATAAAGAGTTAATAGTATCATTGTTGCTACAATCTAATATAATCAGGTAAAATTCCACAGAAGAATTGAGTCTTTTCATGAAGAAGTAGACGGATCCCATGACACTTAACAAGTTAATAGCATCATTGTTGTTAAGCTTAATCTTATACAATATAATATAATCAGGTAAAGTTCCACAGAGGAATCGAGTCTTTTCATGAAGAAGTAATGGATCCCGTGACATCCCCCTCTTGAAAAGCGAGATTTCCCCATGTGTCTTTAAAAAGTTCAAATGATAGCTGAACAGAGTTCTACAATGATTGTTGTACCAATAGCAGCATGTATCAGGAGTTTTTCGTTTTTCTGCGCTCCATTATTATTATCTTCACTTTATTCATCAGCGGTGTAGTTTGTTGCAGTTGACGCTCTTATTATGAAAGTTCCCATGGCGGGTTTCATGATCAGATTCAGTTGTTGGGGTTCGAACGAATTTCATCAGTGGATTTCGTTTCCAATCATGTTGGTGATCAAAGAGCCGGACCTCTGGTTTCCATGTTGGTTTTGGTTCGGGGCCTTGACAGCCATCGTGTTTCCAACTGTACCATGAAGTTTGTTGGACCATCCGTTTTGGTCTTTCATTCAGAATCCTCATTTTGTACTCATGGTAGTCTTTGAGATCCTGTTTGCGGTCTCTTTCGCATGCCATGTACGGGGATATTTTGTGTTGTCTCCGGAGTTCCCTCAGGAGGCAGTCATTGTATCCAGGTGGGTTCTTATATTCTCTTTCCGTCCATTTCCAATCATGGGTCGGTGATGTATAAGTTACCACCGTTTCTATGGCTTTAGGTGACCATGTCCATTTTGACCATTCGGTTATCATATCGATTTGTGGATGAGGTAACGGTCTGTTGGCTTCTCTGGTTACGTAATTAAACACGTCTTGTTTTATGTTGGATCGGAGCATGTTTAGGTCAGTTAGGTTTTCTTCATTCCGCTTTTGTAGTTTTGCAACATAGTTCAGACAGTCCACAAAGGTATATTTTCCTATGGAGAGTATCATTAAGTGTTCAGCCAGGTTATGGCCTCTTCTACGGTCATACTGTACCATATATTCTTTTGAAAGGGGTGTTTGTCGAATGCGTTCCCCTTTGATCAAATCTGGGTCTGGCAACATCTTTGTTGGTTTGCATACAGAAAGTAATATGTTCATATTCAATTCTTCGAATAGCATTGAGCAAAATGTGCATATTAGTCTCTGTGCCTTTTTACGTCCATTACAATTTAAACATTGTCCAATGTTGTGTTCTTTTAGAACTGTTCTTGGCTCAGTCCACCATCCGTATTCTGTGTGGTGTTGGTTTCCTTCTTTCTAGTTACCCATTCTTTAATTTTTGGATATTGATAAAGGAATATTGAGGTTGTTTTTTTTTTCGCATAGATGCAGAGGGTTTGTTGAGTTCCAGTAACGTAAGTTTTTGGTTCCATTTTGGTACGCAGGTTTTCTGTGGTTTTGGTTTCTTCCAAGGTGGTAGCTGCTTGGACTTATTTTGTTTTTCTGGTTTAGCGTCACCCAGAGACGGGTCGCGTCTGTGTTTCAAAGGTTTGGTTTGGTTTTTGGTTTGGACAAACGAAGGTTTATCCTGGTTCGAGGTCTGTGTTAAGACCGAATGACAGACAATTAATGTCTTTAGAATCAAGTGAATGGTAGCACAATAAATGGCCCATTCTGGTTCGTAATTAAAAGATATGATTATGGTTGAGGAGATCAGTGTTAAAAACGATCCCCATTCTCCCTTAGTAATTCCAAATTTTCTTCGTTTAAATTCAAAGCCAATCATAATTGTGAGAATTAGTCCTATACCTAAGGTCAAATGGACCCATTTATATTCTACCAAGCCCCAAAGGAGCTGGAGTCCTTTCAGAATGTTTCCTCCTATAATGGGTAGGTGGTGGCAGTAGGCATCCCATAGACTTACGGGCATGACTACAGGGCTAAATTGTTCTTTCATGTGGGAGAAAATACCACATTTGTTTGAGGAATTCCCGTTTCTTCACAATAGTTCAGAGTTCCAAGTAAGTCTTGGTTTTGTTTTCCCAGGAAGTCTAGGACTTCTTGGTATTTGGTTGTGGTTTCATCCATGCTTGCCGGTCGAGGAAGCAGAATGTGGTTTATTTTCGTTCTGGAATCAATCCCTTGATTAATGGCTTGAGAAATGGCCAAATTACGACCACAAACACCCAGAGTAGGATAAGTCCCACTAAGAGCGGTGTATGTTGTTCTAGGCCAAGCCATGATAGAATCCAATAAATCCAATCATAGATTTGCACCCAAATGTTTGCAGTAGTTTGTAATACTGACATAGTCCCTGCATTAATATGCAAGTTATCATACCAATTTTTTCTTGATTCTTCTACACATATTTTTATCTCTTCCTGTAGAGTTTTTTGGTCAGCCTTCCTTTCTTTTGATATTAGGTTCTGGAGGGTCTTTAGCTTCTCGTCATCCGTTGGGCCCGAGAAGGTTATCTCCATCCATTGCTTTTCTGAATAGATGGTTAGCATTCTTTCAAAATGTTCTAGGTCAGGTTTGGGTTTTTCTATTTTTAGATTAATTTTTTCTGCCAGGTTCTTATAAGTTTCTCTGTTTTGTCTCACAATTTTGCCATTACATCCGACATGTCCTGTCGTAACATTAAATTCTCCTGACTGGTTTGTTAGCCAGGTATTTCCAGATGGAAGTACTCTATCTGGCAATCTTTTTTAACATATTGAACCGTGTTATTATCACAGGGTTTTAATAGGATTAAATTAGAGAATTCAATCAGTTGAGGCTGATTGTTAATTTGAATACATTTTTCCTTTTTCAGCCACCCATTTTTTAGGCTTTGCCAAATTGGTTGTTTTATTTTAGTTTCGTAATTTTCGTTTGTGAGAATGGATTTGATCTCTACTAGTGAGATCTTTAGTTGTTGATCTTTGTTTTCCACGTGGGATCTGTATACCCTTGAGGTTAAATCAGCTGTTGTCCTGTTTTCTGTTCTTACGGTGTTATGCAACCATCGTCTAGTTATTACATTTAATCGATTTCTAAGGTCATTAAAGGCAATTTGCCAGGCTTGGTCTTTTTTGATTGTTATCACCTCTATTATTAGGTTTTTTGAGTTTTCCCATTGTATTTTCTGATTTTTGAATAAATCCTTAATATATGCTTCTGCCTGTTGTTGTCTATTATTATTATTATTATCATTATTCTTGCTGTTACTGCTTTTTTGATTTGTGGTTATCACCAGCCATCTATCAGGAGAAGATTGTTCCCAAAAGGTGGCATTCTGCTTTGTTTTGTAGCAGTACATCCTGCCCCAATGGTAGCAGTACAGAGTTGTATTTTCTACTTTTATTTCAGTTCCCTATCTTTGTGGGTCTTTTAGGAAGTATTTTAATTTTTTCCAGTCTTGATATACTGATTTCCATTTAGATGTTTAATTTCCATCTGGGTTTTCTGCCTCAGTGTTATACTTTTTGGTATTATTTTCATAGTAATTATCCTAAGGAACTTCATAAGTGTATCCACATTTAAATCTACCGTGTTCTATATATACTACTTTTCCTGAGTTGGGAATTTTGCAGGACCATGGTCCATGGGTTTCATTTCTTTTTGCTCTATTATCATTTGGGCAGTTTTGGAGGAGAGCGGTATTGTATCCTGATGGACGAGAACATTGTGTGGCTTTATCGGTGTGTCGGGGTTATTACCTGTGTTACATTCCAGGCTGCGCTTTATTACTGCCTGAAGTATCCATCCTATAGTTAGAAAGGCTAATACTATAAATAGTAGGGTGTGTTGAACTATATTACACTTAGAGCAGTGTTCTGCCGTGAGTTTCTTTTGTTTAATCGTCTTAGTCTCTTCTTTCTTGGGTTTTTTTGATTTAAGTTTAGGAGGGTTTTTTACTTTTGGTATCCTTTTGCCTTTCCCTAATTGTCCTAACTCCATATTGTTCTGTTTTTGTTTTTTTTTCTTTAAATATTTGTTTCCAATTTTTTTCATTTCTGCTGTTTACATCTTTCTTGGAGGTTAAAAATCCCTCCATTTGTTCCCTGTGTTTCTCTTCTTCTCCTAAATATACAGCCATCCAATCTGCCATGTTCTTAATCTTTGTTAACTGGTCTTATATTATCTACAGATAAAGTCCTTTCCTTGCCTTCCTTCCCGACTGTCACTGTCCTATTTCCTACTTGGATTATCTGTTGAGGCAAATTATAGCGGGCTTTAAAGGCTCTTCCTGATTTATTTTGTTTTTTCTCTTGTACCCAATCTCCTACTTTAGGTTGCCAAAATTTTCTGTCTTCTTGAATTTTCTGTTCCCTTTGTTGTCTTAATTCTTCTTTTTTAGTTTTTAGGAGATCTATCCATTCTTTTTTAAGTTTAGTTTGGGTTTCTATTTCAGGCTTATTTTCTGTATTCATTTGTACTCCATATCTCAAATAGTGCGGAGTTATATGGTTCTCTGCTCCTAAGAGATCTATGGGTGTGTTATTGATGGCCAGCTGCACCTCCTTCAACCATTGACTCCAACTACCACCGCGAGTGCACAATAATTTTGCCAAGGCTAGTTTGACATCTTGGTTTCTCCGTTCTACCTTTCCTGCAGATTCAGGATGTGTGCTAAACTCAAGCTGTATCCCATGAGCGGTACACCACATGTTAAAGTCCTGGTTTTTAAAGCCAGGTCCTTGGTCTGTATGAATTACTCTGGGAGGCCCGTTAGCGACCAGAATCAACTCACTAGCTTCTATAACATCTTGTGTCCTACAACTCTTTGTTGGGATCAGGGTGGTGAATCCGGTACATTCATCAATACATACTAGGCAATATTTATTCGGTCTTTTAAATGGCTTTTTCCCGTGAGAGGTCGGCAATGGGCCGATAAAATCCATTATCCATTTATCCCCGGGCTCCATATTTTGTGACCGAATAATTTTCGGTTCTTTTTTAGTTCCTCCCTTGATATTATATTTTAGGCAAGTTTTGCATTCATTACCATATCTTTTAAATTCTGCATTCATCCCAGGCCACCAGTATTTCTGCTTTAGGTGTGACTGAGTGGTTTTTATTCCTGGATGCACGGCCCCTAAGCCTTCGTGGGCCGTCTTGATAAGTTCTTTTCTCCCTTTCCTAGGGGGTATTATCTTAGCCTGTTCTGTGGTTTGATCTTTAAATTTGGTTTTGACTACCCCATCAGATTCTTCCCAGTAGTCCTGATTTTTAGGGTATCCTTTTACTTCCTTGCCCTGAAGTAAGTCTTCCAATTCTTTGTCCTGATTCTCTTTTTTCATTTGCCTAGTTATTACTCTTATTTTATATTCTTTTCCCAAACTTGCGGCTTTGGCTGCTCGGTCAGCTAGATCATTTCCTTTTTTGTGTTCACCTTCTTTCTGGTGTCCTCTGACATGTATTACTTTTACATTTGGGAGGTTTTCTTTTAATCTAGCTATTTCTTCCCATATTTGTCTATATTGTATGGGGTGATTCCTACAATCATGGAATCCTTTTTCACTCCATTTATCTAGTTCCTCGTTATAGCCTCTACTGGCATAAAAGCTATCTGTACAAACGAGAATTTGGAGTTCTGCAGGAAATTGGCTTGCTTCTTTTAAGGCTAATTCTAACGCCTTTACTTCTGTTTTCTGGGCTGAACCTCCCAGTGGTCCTTTTATTTATAAGACCTTTTCTTCTTGGAACTCATTGTTTAGTTTTGTACCGATTACTATTCCTATTCCTGTTAATTTTTCTTCTTTACCTTGTTTATCCAGGCCTCTTTGGGCACTACCATCTGTATAGATGTACATATCTGGATTGAATTCAGTTTTTTCTTCAGTAGCAGCTAGTTTATATTTCGGTGTCCACCAAGTATCTGTTTTTCCTGTAAGGGGCTGTATTTCTATAGTGGGGTCAGCTAGTAGGATATCCCATTTTTCATACCTGGCCGAGTGGACCCTTTGGCTCCTTTCTATTTTTTGTTGTTTGGATTGTAATTCTGCCAATTCCATGAGGATTATTATCTTTCCTTCCCCTTGGATTTTTCTGATGGGTTCCACTGCTCTAGTTATGGCTACCCATGTTTTTTCTAATTTTGGGTATTTCCTCTCTGTTTCTGTAAAGTTTAAAGAGATATATTGGAAGGGTTTGTTCTGTCCTTGACTGGTTACTCTTACGGTGGCACTTTCTTGCCCTATAATTACTTCTAGTGTAATGTTTTTCCCTGGTTCATGCTTTCCCATGTTTTCTGCTTTATTTAATTGGTTGATTAGTTCATTTAGGTTATTTTGATCTTCTTCAGTCCATGAGAATACTTTCTCGGTTAGTTTTTTGTACAGGGGTTTAGATATTTCTGCATATCCTGGGACAAAGTCTCTGGCATAGTTACATAGGCCTAATATTGCTTGTAATTCTTTAATTTTGGTAGGAGGTTGAATATCAGCTATTTTTTCACTGTATTCTTCAGTTAGTCCTTTCCCTTCATTGGTTAATTCCACTCCTAAGTATTTTACCTTTTCTCTGGCGATCTGGGATTTTGCTAGTCCAATTATATATCCCTTATGGTACAGGTGTTCCATTATTCTATGTAGGCAGGCAAAATGTTCTTCTAGGTCACCATGAGTGATATAAATATCATCTACATAGCATTCTATTTGTCCTGGCGGAGCTAAGTTTTGTACTGTTTTTCTGACTTCTGCAGAAAATATTACTGGGCTGTTTAGGTATCCCTGAGGGAGTCTGGTCCAAACTAATTGTCTCCCTAGGGTGTCTGTTATGGCTGTATATGGCCACTCTTCTTTTGGGATTGGATGACTCCAAAATCCATTTGATAAGTCTAGGGTAGTTTTATATTTCTCCCTTCTTAAGGTATTCAATGTAGTCTGAGCTCCTTTAAAGTATGACGAGAAGGGCACTGATCCTGAATTCAAGTCTCGGTAGTCACAGACAAGTCTGTACTTTCCTGGCATATCAGGCTTTGGTATTCCAATTATGGGTGTATTGTATGGGGATCCTTTTTCTATTAGGACTCCCTGTTCCTCAAGTCTTTCTATGACTTTTTGGATTTCCCTAGCTATCTCTGGTTTGTTGATGCCATACTTCTTTTTGATTTTGAAGTGTCCCATTCCTGTGGGAGTGGGATCAATGTTTAGATTACCGCAATGGTATGAGTCTTTTTGCCAGATTTCCCAGTGAGTTTGCACTAGGTGTTTTATTTTTGCTCTGATTTTGGGGTTGCTTTCTTTATCTAAAATTTCTTTTAAGTCTTCTGTTCTTTTGTCTTCTGTTTGTTCTAGTAGTTTGTGTCCTTTAATGTCTTCCCATCCTAATATTACTGGTTCTCCCTGGTCTTTTAGACCTTCTATAATTAGAGCTTTAGTCTCTATTTGTTTTCCATTTTTTAGGATTAATTTGATTTTTCCTACATCTGCCCATTTTACAGGTGCTCCTATGCCCTGATAAGGTTCTGTTCCTACTTTTGGTATGTTTAGTTTTTCTGCCAAACTTTTGTCCATTAATGACATTTCTGCCCCTGTGTCTAGCATTATTGTGAGCCATTGCTGTCTGTGGGGTTTATACCCCTCTATTTTTCCTTGTTCTTGAGGGTAGCATGGTTCTGCTGCTGTCTGTCTGGGTTTTCTCACCATCCCTGTCTGGTGGATTCTTTGCCCTTCTGTATTCCTTTCGTCCCCTTGTGCTTGCACTCTGGCTGATCCAGAGGTTATTGCTTGTCCCTGACTGTTTCTGGGTCTCAGGTTGTATCGTTCTTGTTGAACTTGTCCATTTGGAGGCCTAGGTCTAAAATTTTGTTGGGGTGGCCTATATTCCCGAGGTTGTTGTGGTTGCTGGGCTGGCTGTAGTGGAGATTGGTATCCCCCTCTAGCTCTTGGGTCTTGATAATTCGGAATGGGGTTTCTCCCTAAATAGTTTGGGCTTACTCCTGGAATTGGTCTAGGAGGTAGCTGCTGTCGGGGAGGTCCCTGGTTTCTGGGTTGGACTTTTTCCACTACCTGAACCAATGGTTCATATTGGGGTCGGTATGTCCATGGTTTTCTTTGGTTTTGTTGGCGTCCTTGTGCCTTGGATTTCTGGGTTTCTGATTTAGGTTTTTCTGATTTCCTTTCCTTGGCTTCTGGTTGAGGTCCGTGGGGATTTTGTTTTCCTATTCTATCTAGGGATAGATTGAGGACTTCTCCTAAGTTGATTAATTCTTGTCTGAATACTTGCCATGGGTTTTGTCCCTGTCCTAGTGCTCTGTTTGTGGCTTCCCTGAGCCTGTTTGCATGGCCTTCGTTCTGGAATTGTCTGAATAATTGCGACCTGACTTGGACATAGTTTATTTCTAGATCTTCAGCGGATTGTGCTACCTGGAGCATTGTTCTCCCTGATTCCAGGAGTGTTTTGAATATCTTGTTGGCTGCTTCTGCTCTTTGGGTTCCACATACCCGGTTGTGGGCTTCATGGAGTATGGTAACTAGATTTATGGTGGTGTGCGGTTCCTGATCTAAAGCAGGACAATCCAGGGCTTTAAATAAATCTGAATTTTCTTGGGGGGTTAGTCCTTCCAAGAAGGCTTTTAGTTTTTCGAAATGTTGAATTATATATTTTATTGCTGCTCTGTCATCTGAGGGAAAGTCTAGGAAGCAGATTTTAAAATTCTTCAGTGAGGGATCACCGTACACACGGCGGGCTGCTACCGGTTGTGGTGCTTGTCCGGCTTGTCCGGGCCTGGGATTATTGATTAGCCATCGGGCTTTTTCTACAGCATGTTGCGCCACTAGGACTTGTGCTGCTACTCTATTTAGTTGGGGTATTTGGAGCACTCTGTCTACTGCCACTATAATTTGCTGAGCTATATCTTCTGCCCAGGCATGTTCTGACATGCCTGGTACTAGATGTACTTCTCTTCCCCTTAGGTCTGTTTCTCTTCTAATTACTGTTACCGTATGTTGAGCTGGTAGAACGCCAGCGGTATGCTGGTGGGCTGGTTCTAGGGGGTTTCCAGTTCCATCTGCTGGTATACATCCATCACAGTGATGGTGAGTTCCATCTACATATTCTATTCTGAACCTGTATCGGAGTCTTGCTGCTATAGGTTCTCCATTGAGTCCGTTTAGTCCTTCTAGGACTGACTCATCTGCCCTCAGTCTTACCTCCTGACCTCTTAGGTTAGGTGGGGAGACTATATTGTCGTTTCCTGCTGCGACTATTTCTGCCCAATCATTTGTAAAATAATAGGCAGGTATATTGGCCATTTTCTTTTTCTTTTTGAGGGGCTTTTATTTTTTTTTACTATTCGCTATATCCCTACAGAAGGAGTTTATTTGGTGACAAAGATAATATTTACGCCGTGAGGTTCAAGATAGTGCAATCTCTCGAGCCGCACGTTGGGCGCCAATTGGTGTGGGCTAGTGTCGCCCAGACTGGGGTCACTCTCTGCAATATGGTGTGCGCTTGTACAGCCCGGAGTGAGGATACTCTCTGCAGTAGGGTCAGGATAGTATAGCCAGTGCGGAGACATGCTCTGCGTTATGTTGTGGGCTTGTATAGCCCAGAATGTGGACACTCTCAGCGTAATGGTGTGGGCTTGTATAGCCCAGTGTGGGGACACTGTCTATGGTATGGTGTGGGCTAGTATAACCCAGTGTGGGGACTCTCTCTGCGGTGTGGTGTGGGCAAGTATAGTCCAGTGTGGGTACATTGTCTGCGGAATGGTATGGCCTAGTATAGCCTAGAGTGGGGATACTGTCTGTGGAATGGTGTGGGCTAGTATAGCCTAGAGTGTGTGTTATGTTATGTTATTCAGGTGGATATCCTCAATAGGTATGGGTTACTAGCGGATTAAACTACAGTACCTCGGGCATATACCTGAGGCCGTTACCTGTCAAGTTTACCAGTGGTCCCTATTGACTGTATGGTCCTGATAGCTACAAACTCGGCTGGGTTTATCGCAGGTCTCTAGGTCCCTTCAGTTTATCCTTTCACCTAGGAGTGAGAGGGATTCACTTTAAGTCAATCCTAATGCCTTCTCAGCTAAGTTCTAGACTTAACATACCAACACAAAGGTAAACATATCTTATCAAATAAAGGTTCGGCGAATACGAAGTGTGTGGTGTAAAATATAATAGAAATTTATCACTATAATAAGTTGAATACTCACAATCAGATGTTTTCAGTTAATCACAATCGTTACAGCCTTTTTGAATGTTCTTAAAAGATACCTAGGATAAAAGCAGAGCTTAATACCTGAGTGTCCCAAATGGGATCTTCTTAGACTAACGTGTTTCAGCTAGTTGGTTCAGATTGTATCTTCTTCAGGCTAGAATGCAGTGCCTCAACCGAGAATCTTTTAGGCAGGCGTATTTCAGCAAACTCTTAGCCGTCCGTATGTTTCATCCGATCGGTCTGTATTTTGCACAAATGTGTCTTTTCTGCAAGCCTGGTGGTTCAGAGGATCTGCAGTTAAGCCGAGATGGTTGGGTGACTCATTGTCTGTGTTTCAAGACAAGAGTGAGTTCTGTCTGTTTTAGCTCTGCTTTTATCCCTTACAGTCTAAGTTAAGCAATTACATCATTTGTTTAAAGAACTGGAATCTCAAACTGTGCCTCGGTCAGCATTGTTTAAAGGTCGCGTTAAACACTTAATTAGCTGAGAATACAATAAGTAGCTGATAAGTAGCTGGTAAAGAGCAGCTGCCACGTAGTCATAGTTATACTTAATTGTTGCTAGGCTAAAATACAATAAAGAGTTAATAGTATCATTGTTGCTACAATCTAATATAATCAGGTAAAATTCCACAGAAGAATTGAGTCTTTTCATGAAGAAGTAGACGGATCCCATGACACTTAACGAGTTAATAGCATCATTGTTGTTAAGCTTAATCTTATACAATATAATATAATCAGGTAAAATTCCACAGAGGAATCGAGTCTTTTCATGAAGAAGTAATGGATCCCGTGACATGTGTACACTCTCTATGGTATAATGTGGGCTAGTACAGCCAAGAGTGGGGACACTCTCTGCGGTGTGATGTGGGCTAGATTAGCCCAGCGTGGGTACACTGTCTGTGGTATGGTGTGGGCTGGTATAGCCCAGATTGGGGACACCCTCCACGGTATGGCGTGGGCTAGTATAGCCCAGTGAGGGGTCTCTCTCTGCGCAATGGTGTGGGCTAGTGTAGCCCAGTGAGGGGACACTTTCTGTGGTATGGTGTGGGCTAGTATAGCCGAGAGTGGGGACACTCTCTGTGGTATGGTGTGGGCTAGTATAGCCCAGTGTGGGGACACTGTCTATGGTATGGTGTGGGCTAGTATAGCCCAGTGTGGAGACTCTCTCTGAGGTATAGTGTGGGCAAGTATAGCCCAGTGTGGCTACATTGTCTGCGGAAAGGTGTGGGCTAGTATAGCCCAGAGTGGGGATACTGTCTGTGGTATGGTGGGAGCTAGTATAGCACAGAGTGGGTACACTCTCTATGGTATAATGTGAGCTAATACAGCCAAGAGTGGGGATACTCTCTGTGGTATGGTGTGGGCTAGTATAGCGCAGCGTGGGTGCATTGTCTGCGGTATGGTGTGGGCTAGTATAGCCCAGAGTGGGTACACTCTCTGCGGTATGGTATGGGGTAGTATAGCCCAGAGTGGGTACACATTCTGTGGTATGGAGTGGGCTAGTATAGCCCAGTTTGGGGACACTCTCTGTGGTATGGTGTGGGCTAGTATAGCCCAATGTGGGGTCACTGTCTGCGGTATGGTGTGGGCTAGTGTAACCCAGTGAGGGGACACTTTCTGTGGTATGGTGTGGGCTAGTAGAGCCAAGAGTGGGGAATCTCTCTGTGGTATGGTGTGGGCTTGCATAGACCAGTGTGTGTACACTATCTGCAGTATGGTATGGGCTAGTATAGCCCAGTGTGGGTACACTGTCTGCGGTATGGTGTGGGCTCGTATAGCCCAGAGTGGGGACACACTGTGCAGTATGGTATGGGCTAGTATAGAACAGAGTGGGGCATTCTCTGCGACATGGTGTGGTCTTGTATAGCCCAGAGTGGGGCACTCTCTACGACATGGTGTGGGCTAGTATAAACCAGAGTGGAAATACTTCTATGGTATGGTGTGGGCTTGTACAGCCCAGAGTGGGTATACTCTCTGCAGTATTATGTGCGCTCGTATAGCCCAGAGTAGGGACCTCTCTGCGATATGGTGTGGGATGATAAAGCCCAGAGTGGGGACACTCTCTGCGGTATGGTGTGGGCTTGCATAGACCAGTGTGGGTACACTATCTGCTGTATGGTATGGGCTAGTATAGCCCAGTGTGGGTACACTGTCTGCGGTATGGTGTGGGTTAGTAGAGCCCAGAGTGGGGACACACTCTGCGGTATGTTGTGGGCTTGCATAGACCCGTGTGGGTACACTATCTGCAGTATGGTATGGGCTAGTATAGCCCATAGTGTGGACACACACTGCAGTATGGTGTGGGCTAGTATAGAACAGAGTGGGAACACTCTCTGCGGTATGGTGTGGGCTTGTATAACCTAGAGTGGCGCACTCTCTGCTACATGGTGTGGGCTAGTATAGACCAGAGTAGAAACACTTCTATGGTATGGTGTGGAGTAGTATAGCCCAGTATGGGTACACTCTCTGCAGTATTATGTGCATTAGTATAGCCCAGAGTGGGGACACTCTCTGCGGTATGGTGTGGGCTAGTGTCGCCCAGAGTCGAGTCAATCTCTGCGGTATGGTGTGGGCTTGTACAGCCCAGAGTGGGGATACTCTCTGCGGTAGGGCCGGGATAGTAGAGCCAGTGCGGAGACATGCTCTGCGGTATGTAGTGGGCTTGTATAGCCCAGAATGTGGACACTCTGAGGATAATGGTGTGGGGTGGTATAGCCCAGTGTGGGAGCACTGTCTATGGTATGGTGTGGGCTAGTATAGCCCAGTGTGGGGACTCTCCCTGTGGTGTGGTGTGGGCAAGTATAGTCCAGTGTGGGTACATTGTCTGTGGAATGGTGTGGCCTAGTATAGCCTAGAGTGGGGATACTCTCTGTGGAATGGTGTGGGCTAGTATAGCCCAGAGTGTGTACACTCTCTATGGTATAATGTGGGCTAGTACAGCCAAGAGTGGGGACACTCTCTGCGGTATGGCGTGGGCTAGTGTAGCCCAATGTGGGGTCACTCTCTGCGGTATGGAGTGGGCTAGTATAACCCAGTGTGGGGGCACTCTCTGTGGTATGGTGTGGGCTAGTTTAAAGTGTGGTCAGCAGATGCTGGAGATCAGAGCTGAAAATGTGTTGCTGGTTAAAGCACAGCAGGTTAGGCAGCATCCAAGGAACAGGAAATTCGACGTTTCGGGCCAGAGTCTGATGAAGGGCACTGGCCCGAAACGTCGAATTTCCTGTTCCTTGGATGCTGCCTAACCTGCTGTGCTTTAACCAGCAACACATTTTCAGCTGTGGGCTAATTTAGCCCAATGTGGGGGCACTCCCTCTGGTATGGAGTGGGCGAGTATAGCCCAGTGTGGGGTACTCTCTGCGGTATGATGTGGGCTAGTATAGCGTAGAGTGGGGATACTGACTGTGGTATGGGGTGGGCTAGTGTAGCCCAGAGTGGGGACACTCTCTGTGGTATGGTGTGGGCTAGTATCGCCCAAAGTGGGGACACTCTGCGGTATGGCGTGGGCTAGTATAGACCAGAGTGTGGACACTCTCAGCGTAATGGTGTGGGCTTGTATAGCCCAGAGTGGGTTCACTGTTTGCGGTATGGTATGGGCTAGTATAGCCCAGTGTGGGGTCTCTCTCTGCGCAATGATGTGGGCTAGTGTAGCCCAGTGAGGGGACACTTTCTGTGGTCTGGTGTGGGTTGGTAGAGCCAAGAGTGGGGACACTCTCTGCAGTATGGTGTGGGCTGGTACAGCCCAGAGTGGGGAGACTCTCTGCGGTATGGTCGGGGCTAGTATTGCCAGTGCGGAGACACACACTGCGGTATGGTGCGGGCTTGTGTAGCCCAGAATGGGTACACTGTTTGCGGTACGGTGTGGGCTTATAAAGTCCAGAGTGGGTACACTGTTTGCGGTATGGTATGGGCTAGTATAGCCCAGTGTGGGTACACACTCTGCAATATGGTATGGGCTAGTATAGCCCAGGGTGGGGACACCCTCTGCAGTATGGTGTGGGCTTGCATAGCCCAGCGTGGGTACACTGTCTGTGGTATGGTGTGGGCTGGTATAGCCCAGATTGGGGACACTGTCTGTGGTATGGCGTGGGCCAATATAGCCCAGTGAGGGGTCTCTCTCTGCGCAATGATGTGGGCTAGTGTAGCCCAGTGAGGGGACACTTTCTGTGGTCTGGTGTGGGTTGGTAGAGCCAAGAGTGGGGACACTCTCTGCAGTATGGTGTGGGCTGGTACAGCCCAGAGTGGGGACACTCTCTGCGGTATGGTCGGGGCTAGTATTGCCAGTGCGGAGACACACACTGCGGTATGGTGCGGGCTTGTGTAGCCCAGAATGGGTACACTGTTTGCGGTACGGTGTGGGCTTATAAAGTCCAGAGTGGGTACACTGTTTGCGGTATGGTATGGGCTAGTATAGCCCAGTGTGGGTACACTCTCTGCAATATGGTATGGGCTAGTATAGCCCAGGGTGGGGACACCCTCTGCAGTATGGTGTGGGCTTGCATAGACCAGTGTGGGTACACTATCTGTGGTATGGTGTGGGGTAGTTTAGCCCAGAGTGGGGACACACTCTGCAGTATTATGTGCGCTAGTATAGCCCAGAGTGGGGACACACTCTGCGGTATGGTGTGGCTTGTAAAGCCCAGAGTGAGCACTCTCTGCTACATGGTGTGGGCTAGTATAGACCAGAGTGGAAAAACTTCTATGGTATGTTGTGGACTAGTATAGCCCAGTGTGGGTACACTCTCTGCAGTATTATGTGCGCTAGTATAGCCCAGAGTGGAGACACTCTCTCCGGTAAGGTGTGGGCTTGTATAGCTCAGAGTGGGGACACTCTCGGCGTGTGGTGTGGGCAAATATAGTCCAGTGTGGGTACATTGTCTGCGGAATGTTGTGGCCTAGTATAGCCCAGAGTGGGGATACTGTCTGTGGGATGGTGTGGGCTAGTGTAGCCCAATATAGCGTCACTGTCTGTGGTGTGGAGTAGGTTGGTATAGCCCAAAGTGGGGGCACTCCCTTCGGTATGGAGTGGGCGAGTATAGCCCAGTGTGGGGATACTCTCTGCGGTATGGTGTGGTCTTGTAAAGCCCAGAGTGGGTTCACTGTTTGCGGTATGGTATGGGCTAGTATAGCCCAGTGTGGGTACACGGTCTGCGGTATGGTGTGGGCTATTATAGCCCAGAGTGGGGACACCCTCTGCGGTATGGAGTAGGTAGCATAGCCCAAAGTGGGGACACTCTCTGCGATATGGTGTGGGCTTGTAAAGCCCAGAGTGGGTCCACTGTTTGCGGTATGGTATGGGCTAGTATAGCCCAGTGTGGGTACACTCTCTGCGGTAAGGTGTGGGCTAGTATAGCGCAGAGTGGGGACACACTCTGCAGTATGGTATGGGCTAGTATAGCCCAGTGTGGGTACACTCTCTGCGGTATGGTATGGGGTAGTTTAGCCCAGAGTGGGGACACACTCTGCAGTATTATGTGCGCTAGTATAGCCCAGAGTGGGGACACTCTCTGCGGTATGGTGTGGGCTTGTAAAGCCCAGAGTGAGCACTCTCTGCTCCATGGTATGGGCTAATATAGACCAGAGTGGAAACACTTCCATGGTATGTTGTGGACTAGTATAGCCCAGAGTGGAGACACTCTCTGCAGTATGGTGTGGGCTAGTGTAGCCCAGAGTGGGGACACTCTCTGCAGTATGGTATGGGCTATTATAGCCCAGAGTGGGGACACTCTCTGCGGTATGGTGTGGGCTAGTGTAGCCCAGAGTGGGCACACTCTCTGCAGTATGGTGTGGGCTAGTATTGCCAAGAGTGGGGACACTCTCTGCGGTATGGAGTTGGTAGTATAGCCCAGAGTGGGGACACTCTCTGCGGTATGGTGTTGGCTAGTGTAGTCCAGAGTGGTGATACTGTCTGCAGTATAGTGTGGGCTAGTATAGCCCAGAGTGGGGACACTCTCTGCGGTCTGGTATGGGCAAGTTTAGCCTAGAGTGGGTTCACATTCTGTGGTATGATGTGGGCTAGTATTGCCCAATGTGGGGTCACTCTCGGCGTTATAGAGTGTGCTTGGATAGCTCAATGTGGGGTCACTGTCTGTGGTGATGAGTGGGTTGGTATAGCCCAAAGTGGGGGCACTCCCTTCGGTATGGAGTGGGCGAGTATAGACCAGTCTGAGGATACTCTCTGCGGTATGGTGTGTGCTTGTAAAGCCCACAGTGGGTTCACTGTTAGCGGTATGGTATGGGCTAGTATAGCCCAGTGTGGGTACATAGTCTGCGGTATGGTGTGGGCTAGCATAGCCCAGAGTGGGGACACACTCTGCAGTATGGTATGGGCTAGTATAGCCCAGAGTGGGGACACCCTCTGCGGTATGGAGTTTGTAGCATAGCCCAGAGTGGGGACACTCTCTGCGGTATGGTGTCGGCTAGTGTAGTCCAGAGTGGTGACGCTGTCTGCGATATGGTGTGGGCTTGTAAAACCCAGAGTGGGTACACAGTTTGCGGTATGGTATGGGCTAGTGTAGCCCAGAGTGGGGACACTCTCTGCAGTATGGTATGGGCTATTATAGCCCAGAGTGGGGACACTCTCTGCGGTATGCTGTGAGCTAGTGTAGCCCAGCGTGGGTACACTGTCTGCAGTATGGTGTGGGCTAGTATAGCCCAGAGTGGGGACACTCTCTGCGGTATGGTGTGGGCTAGTGTAGTCCAGAGTGGTGACACTGTCTGCGGTATGGTGTGGTCTTGTAAAACCGAGAGTGGGTACACTGTTTGCGGTATGGTGTCGGCTAGTGTAGTCCTGAGTGGTCACACTGTCTGAGGTATGGTGTGTGCTCGTATAGCCCGGCGTGGGTACACAGTCTGCAGTAACGTTTTGGCTAGTATAGCCCAGAGTGGGGACACTCTCTGCGGTCTGGTATGGGCTAGTATAGCCCAGAGTGGGTTCACATTCTGTGGTATGTTGTGGGCTAGTATAGCCCAATGTGGGGTCACTGTCTGTGGTGTGGAGTAGGTTGCTATAGCCCAAAGTCGGGGCACTCCCTTCGGTATGGAGTGGGCGAGTATAGCCCAGTGTGGGGATACTCTCTGCGGCATGGTGAGCGCTTGTAAAGCCCAGAGTGGGTTCACTATTTGCGGTATGGTATGGGCTAGTATAGCCCAGTGTGGGTACACAGTCTGCGGTATGGTGTGGGCTAGTATAGCCCAGAGTGGGGACACACTCTGCGGTATGGTATGGGCTAGTATAGCCCAAAGAGGGGACACCCTCTTTGGTATGGAGTAGGTAGTATAGCCCAGAGTGGGGACCCTCTCTGCGGTATGGTGTCAGCTAGTGTAGTCCAGAGTGGTGACACTGTCTGCGATATGGTGTGGGCTTGTAAAACCCAGAGTGGGTACACTGTTTGCGGTATGGTATGGGCTATTATAGCCCAGTGTGGGTACACTGTCTGCGGTATGGTGTGGGCTAGTGTAGCCCAGAGTGTGGACACACTCTGCAGTATGGAGTTGGTAGTATAGCCCAGAGTGGGGACACTCTCTGCGGTATGGTGTCGGCTAGTGTAGTCCAGAGTGGTGACACTGTCTGCAGTATAGTGTGGGCTAGTATAGCCCAGAGTGGGGACACTCTCTGCGGTCTGGTATGGGCTAGTATAGCCCAGAGTGGGTGCACATTCTGTGGCATGGTGTGGGCTAGTATTGCCCAATGTGGGGTCACTCTATGCGTTATGGAGTGGGCTAGGATAGCCCAGTGTGGGGAGACTGTCTGTGGTATGGTGTGGGCTAGTGTAGCCCAATGTGGAGTTACTGTCTAAGGTGTGGAGTAGGTTGGTATAGCCCAAAGTGGGGGCACTCCCTTCGGTATTGAGTGGGCGAGTATAGCCCAGTGTGGGGATACTCTCTGCGGTATGGTGTGGGCTTGTAAAGCCCAGAGTGGGTTCACTGTTTGCGGTATGGTATGGGCTAGTATAGCCCAGTGTGGGTACACTCTCTGCAATATTGTGTGGGCTAGTATAGCCCAGTGTGGGTACACTCTCTGCAATATTGTGTGGGCTAGTATAGCACAGAGTGAGGACACACTCTGCAGTATGGTATGGGCTAGTATAGCCCAGCGTGGGGACACCCTCCGCGGTATGGTGTGGGCTTTCATAGACCAGTGTGGGTACACTCTCTGCGGTATGGTCGGGGCTAGTATAGCCAGTGCGGAGTCACGCTCTGCGGTATGGTGTGGGCTTGTATAGCCCAGAGTGTGGACACTCTCAGCATAATGGTGTGGGCTAGTATAGCCCAGTGTGGGGACACTGTCTATGGTATGGTGTGGGCTAGTATAGCCCAGTGTGGGGACTCTCTCTGAGGTATAGTGTGGGCAAGTATAGCCCAGTGTGGCTACATTGTCTGCGGAAAGGTGTGGGCTAGTATAGCCCAGAGTGGGGATACTGTCTGTGGTATGGTGGAGGCTAGTATAGCACAGAGTGGGTACACTCTCTATGGTATAATGTGAGCTAATACAGCCAAGAGTGGGGATACTTTCTGCGGTATGGTGTGGGCTAGTATAGCGCAGCGTGGGTGCATTGTCTGCGGTATGGTGTGGGCTAGTATAGCCCAGAGTGGGTACACTCTCTGCGGTATGGTATGGGGTAGTATAGCCCAGAGTGGGTACACATTCTGTGGTATGGTGTGGGCTAGTATAGCCCAATGTGTGATCACTCTCTGCGGTATGGAGTGGGCTAGTATAGCCCAGTTTGGGGACACTCTCTGTGGTATGGTGTGGGCTAGTATAGCCCAATGTGGGTTCACTGTCTGCGGTATGGTGTGGGCGAGTATAGCCCAGAGTGTGGCCACTCTCTGCGGTATGGCGTGGGCTAGTATAGACCAGAGTGTGGACACTCTCAGCGTAATGGTGTGGGCTTGTATAGCCCAGTGTGGGAGCACTGTCTATGGTATGGTGTGGGCTAGTATAGCCCAGTGTGGGGACTCTCCCTGTGGTGTGGTGTGGGCAAGTATAGTCCAGTGTGGGTACATTGTCTGTGGAATGGTGTGGCCTAGTATAGCCTAGAGTGGGGATACTCTCTGTGGAATGGTGTGGGCTAGTATAGCCCAGAGTGTGTACACTCTCTATGGTATAACGTGGGCTAGTACAGCCAAGAGTGGGGACACTCTCTGCGGTGTGATGTGGGCTAGATTAGCCCAGCGTGGGTACACTGTCTGTGGTATGGTGTGGGCTGGTATAGCCCAGATTAGGGACACTGTCTGCGGTATGGCGTGGGCCAGTATAGCCCAGTGAGGGGTCTCTCTCTGCGCAATGATGTGGGCTAGTGTAGCCCAGTGAGGGGACACTTTCTGTGGTCTGGTGTGGGTTGGTAGAGCCAAGAGTGGGGACACTCTCTGCAGTATGGTGTGGGCTGGTACAGCCCAGAGTGGGGACACTCTCTGCGGTATGGTCGGGGCTAGTATTGCCAGTGCGGAGACACACACTGCGGTATGGTGCGGGCTTGTGTAGCCCAGAATGGGTACACTGTTTGCGGTACGGTGTGGGCTTATAAAGTCCAGAGTGGGTACACTGTTTGCGGTATGGTATGGGCTAGTATAGCCCAGTGTGGGTACACTCTCTGCAATATTGAGTGGGCTAGTATAGCGCAGAGTGGGGACACACTCTGCAGTATGGTATGGGCTAGTATAGCCCAGCGTGGGGACACCCTCTGCGGTATGGTGTGGGCTTGCATAGACCAGTGTGGGTACACTATCTGTGGTATGGTGTGGGGTAGTTTAGCCCAGAGTGGGGACACACTCTGCAGTATTATGTGCGCTAGTATAGCCCAGAGTGGGGACACTCTCTGCGGTATGGTGTGGCTTGTAAAGCCCAGAGTGAGCACTCTCTGCTACATGGTGTGGGCTAGTATAGACCAGAGTGGAAAAACTTCTATGGTATGTTGTGGACTAGTATAGCCCAGTGTGGGTACACTCTCTGCAGTATTATGTGCGCTAGTATAGCCCAGAGTGGAGACACTCTCTCCGGTAAGGTGTGGGCTTGTATAGCTCAGAGTGGGGACACTCTCGGCGTGTGGTGTGGGCAAATATAGTCCAGTGTGGGTACATTGTCTGCGGAATGTTGTGGCCTAGTATAGCCCAGAGTGGGGATACTGTCTGTGGGATGGTGTGGGCTAGTGTAGCCCAATATAGCGTCACTGTCTGTGGTGTGGAGTAGGTTGGTATAGCCCAAAGTGGGGGCACTCCCTTCGGTATGGAGTGGGCGAGTATAGCCCAGTGTGGGGATACTCTCTGCGATATGGTGTGGGCTTGTAAAACCCAGAGTGGGTACACTGTCTGCGGTATGGTATGGGCTAGTATAGCCCAGTGTGGGTACACTGTCTGAGGTATGGTGTCGGCTAGTATAGCGCAGAGTAGGAACACTCTCTGCGGTATGGTGTGGGCTAGTGTAGCCCAGAGTGGGGACACTCTCTGCAGTATGGTATGGGCTATTATAGCCCAGAGTGGGGACACTCTCTGCAGTATGGTGTGGGCTAGTGTAGCCCAGAGTGGGGACACTCTCTGCAGTATGATATGTGCTATTATAGCCCAGAGTGGGGACACTCTCTGCGGTATGGTGTGGGCTAGTGTAGCCCAGAGTGGGGACACTCTCTGCAGTATGGTATGTGCTGTTATAGCCCAGAGTGGGGACACTCTCTGCGGTATGGTGTGGGCTAGTGTAGCCCAGAGTGGGGAGACTGTCTGCGGTATAGTGTGGGCTAGTATTGCCCAATGTAGGGTCACTCTCTGCGTTATTGCATGGGCTAGGATAGCCCAGTGTGGGTACACTGTCTGCGGTATGGTGTGGGCTAGTATAGCGCAGAGTAGGAACACTCTCTGCGGTATGGTGTGGGCTAGTGTAGCCCAGAGTGGGGACACTCTCTGCAATATGGTATGTGTTATTGTAGCCCAGAGTGGTGACACTCTCTGCGGTATGGTGTCGGCTAGTGTAGTCCAGAGTGGTGACACTGTCTGCGGTATGGTGTGGGCTAGTATAGCCCAGTGTGGGGACTCTCCCTGTGGTGTGGTGTGGGCAAGTATAGTCCAGTGTGGGTACATTGTCTGTGGAATGGTGTGGCCTAGTATAGCCTAGAGTGGGGATACTTTCTGTGGAATGGTGTGGGCTAGTATAGCCCAGAGTGTGTACACTCTCTATGGTTTAACGTGGGCTAGTACAGCCAAGAGTGGGGACACTCTCTGCGGTGTGATGTGGGCTAGATTAGCCCAGCGTGGGTACACTGTCTGTGGTATGGTGTGGGCTGGTATAGCCCAGATTGGGGACACTGTCTGCGGTATGGCGTGGGCCAGTATAGCCCAGTGAGGGGTCTCTCTCTGCGCAATGATGTGGGCTAGTGTAGCCCAGTGAGGGGACACTTTCTGTGGTCTGGTGTGGGTTGGTAGAGCCAAGAGTGGGGACACTCTCTGCAGTATGGTGTGGGCTGGTACAGCCCAGAGTGGGGACACTCTCTGCGGTATGGTCGGGGCTAGTATTGCCAGTGCGGAGACACACACTGCGGTATGGTGCGGGCTTGTGTAGCCCAGAATGGGTACACTGTTTGCGGTACGGTGTGGGCTTATAAAGTCCAGAGTGGGTACACTGTTTGCGGTATGGTATGGGCTAGTATAGCCCAGTGTGGGTACACTCTCTGCAATATTGAGTGGGCTAGTATAGCGCAGAGTGGGGACACACTCTGCAGTATGGTATGGGCTAGTATAGCCCAGCGTGGGGACACCCTCTGCGGTATGGTGTGGGCTTGCATAGACCAGTGTGGGTACACTATCTGTGGTATGGTGTGGGGTAGTTTAGCCCAGAGTGGGGACACACTCTGCGGTATGGTGTGGCTTGTAAAGCCCAGAGTGAGCACTCTCTGCTACATGGTGTGGGCTAGTATAGACCAGAGTGGAAAAACTTCTATGGTATGTTGTGGACTATTATAGCCCAGTGTGGGTACACTCTCTGCAGTATTATGTGCGCTAGTATAGCCCAGAGTGGAGACACTCTCTCCGGTAAGGTGTGGGCTTGTATAGCTCAGAGTGGGGACACTCTCGGCGTGTGGTGTGGGCAAATATAGTCCAGTGTGGGTACATTGTCTGCGGAATGTTGTGGCCTAGTATAGCCCAGAGTGGGGATACTGTCTGTGGGATGGTGTGGGCTAGTGTAGCCCAATATAGCGTCACTGTCTGTGGTGTGGAGTAGGTTGGTATAGCCCAAAGTGGGGGCACTCCCTTCGGTATGGAGTGGGCGAGTATAGCCCAGTGTGGGGATACCCTCTGCGATATGGTGTGGACTTGTAAAACCCAGAGTGGGTACACTGTCTGCGGTATGGTATGGGCTAGTATAGCCCAGTGTGGGTACACTGTCTGCGGTATGGTGTCGGCTAGTATAGCGCAGAGTAGGAACACTCTCTGCGGTATGGTGTGGGCTAGTGTAGCCCAGAGTGGGGACTCTCTCTGCAGTATGGTATGTGCTATTATAGCCCAGAGTGGGGACACTGTATGCGGTATGGTGTGGGCTAGTGTAGCCCAGAGTGGGGACACTCTCTGCAGTATGGTATGTGCTATTATAGCCCAGAGTGGGGACACTCTCTGCGGTATGGTGTGGGCTAGTGTAGCCCAGAGTGGGGAGACTGTCTGCGGTATAGTGTGGGCTAGTATTGCCCAATGTAGGGTCACTCTCTGCGTTATTGCATGGGCTAGGATAGCCCAGTGTGGGTACACTGTCTGCGGTATGGTGTGGGCTAGTATAGCGCAGAGTAGGAACACTCTCTGCGGTATGGTGTGGGCTAGTGTAGCCCAGAGTGGGGACACTCTCTGCAATATGGTATGTGCTATTGTAGCCCAGAGTGGGGACACTCTCTGCGGTATGGTGTCGGCTAGTGTAGTCCAGAGTGGTGACACTGTCTGCGGTATGGTGTGGGCTAGTATAGCCCAGAGTGGGGCACTCTCTGCGACATGGTGTGGGCTAGTATAGACCTGAGTGGAAACACTTTTATGGTATGGTGTGGACTAGTATAGCCCAGTGTGGGTACACTCTCTGCAGTATGGTGTGGGCTAGTATAGCCCAGTGTGGGGACACCCTCTGCGGAATGGTATGGGCTACTATAGCCTCGAGTGTGCTCACTCTCTGCAGTATGGAGTGGGCTATTATCGCCCAGAGTGAGGTCACTCTCTGCTGTCTGTGGAATGGAGCAGGCTAGTATAGACCAGAGTGGGGACACTCTCTGCGGTATGGTGTGGGCTAGTGTAGCCCAGAGTGGGGACACTCTCTGTGGTATGGTGTGGGCTAGTATAGCCCAGCGTGGGTACACTGTCTGCAGTATGGTGTGGGCTAGTATAGCCCAGAGTGGGTGCACATTCTGTGGTATGGTGTGGGCTAGTATTGCCCAATGTGGGGTCACTCTCTGCGTTATGGAGTGGGCTAGGATAGCCCAGTGTGGGGACACTGTCAGTGGGATGGTGTGGGCTCGTGTAGCCCAATGTGGGGTCACTGTCTGTGGTGTGGAGTAGGTTGGTATCGCCCAAAGTGGGGGCACTCCCTTCGGTATGGAGTGGGCGAGTATAGCCCAGTGTGGGGATACTCTCTGCGATATGGTGTGGGCTTGTAAAACCCAGAGTGGGTACACTGTCTGCAGTATGGTATGGGCTAGTATAGTCCAGAGTGGGGACACACTCTGCAGTATGGTGTGGGCTAGTGTAGTCCAAAGTGGGTACACTATGTGCGGTATGGTATGGGCTAGTATAGCCCAGTTTGGGTACACTGTCTGCGGTATGGTGTGGGCTAGTATAGCCCAGTGTGGGGACACCCTCTGCGGAATGGTATGGGCTACTATAGCCTCGAGTGTGCTCACTCTCTGCAGTATGGAGTGGGCTATTATCGCCCAGAGTGAGGTCACTCTCTGCTGTCTGTGGAATGGAGCAGGCTAGTATAGACCAGAGTGGGGACACTCTCTGCGGTATGGTGTGGGCTAGTATAGCCCAGAGTGGGGACACTCTCTGTGGTATGGTGTGGGCTAGTATAGCCCAGCGTGGGTACACTGTCTGCAGTATGGTGTGGGCTAGTATAGCCCAGAGTGGGGACACTCTCTTCGGTCTGGTATGGGCTATTATAGCCCAGAGTGGGTGCACATTCTGTGCTATGGTGTGGGCTAGTATTGCCCAATGTGGGGTCACTCTCTGCGTTATGGAGTGGGCTAGGAGAGCCCAGTGTGGGGACACTGTCAGTGGGATGGTGTGGGCTCGTGTAGCCCAATGTGGGGTCACTGTCTGTGGTGTGGAGTAGGTTGGTATCGCCCAAAGTGGGGGCACTCCCTTCAGTATGGAGTGGGCGAGTATAGCCCAGTGTGGGGATACTCTCTGCGATATGGTGTGGGCTTGTAAAACCCAGAGTGGGTACACTGTTTGCGGTGTGGTATGGGCTAGTATAGCACAGTGTGGGTACACTGTCTGCGGTATGGTGTGGGCTAGTATAGCGCAGAGTGGGGATACATTCTGCAGTATGGTATGGGCTAGTATAGTCCAGAGTGGGGACACGCTCTGCAGTATGGTGTGGGCTAGTGTAGTCCAGAGTGGGTACACTATGTGCGGTATGGTATGGGCTAGTATAGCCCAGTTTGGGTACTCTGTCTGCGGTATGGTATGGGCTAGTATAGCCCAGTTTGGGTACACTGTCTGCGGTATGGTATGGGCTAGTATAGTCCAGTGTGGGGACATCCTCTGAGGTATGGTATGGGCTACTATAACCTCGAGTGTGCTCACTCTCTGCAGTATGGAGTGGGCTATCATCGCCCAGAGTGAGGTCACTCTCTGCAGTATGGAGTGTGCTAGTATAGCCCAGTATGGAGACACTGTCTGTGGTATGGTGTGGGCTAGTATAGCCCAGCGTGTGGACAAACTGTGCGGTATGGTATGGGCTAGTATAGCCCAGAGTGGGGTCACTCTTTGCTGAATGGAGTGGGCTAATAAAGCCCAGAGTGGGGTCACTCTCTGCGGTATGGTGTGGTCTAGTATAGCCCAGTGTGGGGACACTCTCTGCTGTCTGTGGAATGGAGCAGGCTAGTATAGACCAGAGTGGGGACACTCTCTGCGGTATGGTCGCTGCTAGTATAGACCAGAGTGGGGACACTCTCTCCGGTATGGTCGCTGCTAGTATAGCCCAGAGTGGGGACACTTTCTGCGGTATGGTGTAGACTAGTACATACCAGAGTGGAAACACTCTCAGCGTAATGGTGTGGGCTTGTATAGCCCAGTGTGGGGACTGTCTCTGTAGGATGGTGTGGGCTAGTATAGCCCAGTGTGGGGACCTTATCTTGCCAGGATATTCTCACTGGCAAGGAGACTTTAAAATTTGTAAACAAGTCACTCCTGAAGGGAAGTGAGAAGCTCGTGAAGAAGAAAGAGATCAAGGACTAACATGTCCAGACATGCCAAATGATCATCTGAGTGTGCTCTATGACAATAACCAATGAACTGTCTTCCCAGTCTACCTCTCCACTCAGAATGCTTCGGTTTATTTTATCATTCTGTGTCCTTCTGCATGTGTGTGCAGGGGAGGTTTCATACAGGGGTTAGAGCTTGAACTGTTGAATAATGGGTCGACAGTTCATAATTGTTGGCCTGTTGGTCGAACCTGTCTGGTTGAAATAACCTCTTGCTGAGATATTTGAATCATCGATAGTCACAGGTGAGGTGCCAGATGACTGGAGGTTGGCAAATGTGGTGCAGCTGTTTATGAAGGGTGGTAAATACAAGCCAGGGAACTATAGACCAGTGAGCCTGACCTCGGTAATGGGCAAGTTGTTGGAGGGAATCCTGAGGGTCAGGATGTACATGTATTTGGAAGAGCAAGGACTGATTCGGGATAGTAACAAAGAAGATTGTTGAGGGTAGAACAGTAGATGTGATCTATATGGGCTTCAGTAAGGCATTTGACAAGGTTCCCCATGGGGGACTGATTAGCAAGCTTGGATCTCATGGAATACAGGGAGAACTAGCCATTTGGATACAGAACTGGCTCAAAGGTGGTGGGTGGTGGAAGGTTGTTTTTCATACTGGAGGCCTGTGACCAGTGGAGTGTCACAAGGATCAGTGCTGGGCCCACTACTTTTTGTCATTTACATAAATGATTTGGATGCGAACATAAGAGAGTAAGTTTGCAGATGTCACCAAAATTGGAGATGTAGTGGGCAGTGAAGAGGGTTACCTCAGATCACAACAGGATCTGGACCAGTTGGGCCAATGGACTGAGAAGTGGCAGATGAAGTTTAATTCAGATAAATGCGAGGTGGCTGCATTTTGGGAAAGCAAGTCTTAGCAGGACTTATACACTTAATAGTAAGGTCCTAGGGAGTGTTGCTGAACAAAGAGACCTTGGAGTGCAGATTCATAGTTCCTTGAAAGTGGAGTCGCAGGTCGATAGGACAGTGAAGAAGGCATTTGATATGCTTTCCTTTATTGGTCAGAGTATTGAGTACAGGAGTTGGGAGGTCATGTTGCAGCTGTACAGGACATTTGGTTAGGCCACTGTTGGAATATTGCGTGCAATTCTGGTTCCTTCCTATTGGAAAGATGTTGTGAAACTTGAAAGGGTTCAGAAAAGATTTACAAGGATGTTGCCAGGGTTGGAGGATCTGAGCTACAGGGAGAGGTTGAACAGGCTGGGGCTGTTTTCCCTGGAGCTTGGGAGGCTGAGGGGTGACCTTATAGAGGTTTACAAAATTATGGGGGGCACGGATAGGATAAATAGGCAAAGTCTTTTCCCTGGAATCGGGGAGTCCAGAACTAGAGGGCATAGGACATAGAACATAGAAAAATACAGCGCAGTACAGGCCCTTCGGCCCTCAATGTTGCGCCGATCCAAGCCCCCCTAACCTACACTAGCCCACTTTCCTCCATATGCCTATCCAATGCCCGTTTAAATGCCCATAAAGAGGGAGAGTCCACCACTGTTACTGGCAAGGCATTCCATGAACTCACGACTCGCTGAGTAAAGAATCTACCCCTAACATCAGTCCTATACCTACCACCCCTTAATTTCAAGCTATGCCCTCTCGTAATATCTGACTTCATACATGGAAAAAGGTTCTCATGGTCAACCCTATCTAAACCCCTAATCATCTTATACACCTCTATCAAGTCACCCTTAAACCTTCTTTTCTCCAATGAAAACAGCCCCAAGTGCCTCAGCCTTTCCTCATATGATCTTCCCACCATACCAGGCAATATCCTGGTAAACCTCCTTTGCACCCGTTTCAGTGCCTCCACATCCTTCCTACAGTATGGCGACCAAAACTGCACATAATACTTCAGATGCGGCGGCACCAGAGTCTTATACAACTGCAACATGACCTCAGGACTCCGGAACTCAATTCCTCTACCAATAAAAGCCAGTACGCCATATGCCTTCTTCACAGCACTATTTACCTGGGTGGCAACTTTCAGAGATCTGTGTACATGGACACCAAGATCTCTCTGCTCATCCACACTACCAAGTATCCGACCATTTTAGGGTTTAGGGTGAGAGGGGAAAGATATAAAAGAGACCTAAGGGGCAACGTTTTCATGCAGAGGGTGGTACGTGTATGGAATGAGCTGTCTGAGGATGTGGTGGTGGCTGGTACAATTGCAACATTTAAGAGGCATTTGGATGGGTATATGAATAGGAAAGGTTTGGAGGGATATGGGCCGGATGCTGACAGGTGGGACTAGATTGGGTTGGGATATCTGGTCGGCATGGACGGGTTGGACCAAAGGGTCTGTTTCCATGCTGTACATCTCTATGACTCTATGACTCTAAATAATAACTATTGTTAACTACAAAAAAAATCTGGTCTGCGCTTTTTGTCAACCTAAATCGTGGGATTCTGTGAACTTTGATAAAATATTTAACTTTGTCAACAACTCCTGGAAAAGTGGGTTTGCTTTCCATTGTGCAACCACAATGGGGTGTAGCAAACATAAAATTCAGAGCTAACTAAAAATGGAAAGAACTGCAGATGCTGTAAATCAGAAACAAAATAGAGATTGCTGCAAGAACTCAGCAGGTTTGGCAGTATCCGAGGAAGGCTCGCTAACCCGAAATATTAACTCCAATTTCTCTCCACACGTGCTGCCAGCCCTGCTAAGCTTTTCCAGCAATTTCTGTTTTTAGTTTATAAAATTCAGAGCAACCAGTTTTGGCTTTGGGAGATAAAAGGGTCCATTTTTCAGCTGCACTTCATTTTATATGTGAACACTGCGTAAATTTGTATTTATATAACTTTCTCTTAATTCTCAAGATCCAACAATCAGCTGTCTTCCTTTCGATCTTGTTCTAATTTTGATGAGTGGCATGGTGGCTCAGTGGTTAGCACTGCAGCCTTATAGTGCCAGGGAACTGTGTTCAATTCCAGCCTTGGGCAGCTGTCTATGTGGAGTTTGCACATTCTTCCTGTGTCTGTGGGGGTTTTCTCTGGGTGCTCCAGTTTTCTCCCACAGTCCAAAGATGTGCAGGTCAGGTAGATTGGCCATGCTAAATTGCCTGTAGTGTTAAGTGTTTTGTCAGAGAGAAATTGGTCTGGTTGGGTTACTCTTCGAAGGGTCGGTGTGGACTTGTTGGGCCGAAGGGCCTGTTTCCACACTGTAGGGAATCTAATCTAATCCTAGCTCTCATTTCTAAATAACTGTCACAAGTCAGTCTGGACCAACGTCAGGCTGTAATACTTCATGATGTTGATCACATTAACCGAGCCATGTTCTTGCTCTGACGTGTTTTGATCTATTCCCTTGTTATGATTAAGTTGCTTGAACAGTTACAGATTATTTGTTTCTCCCGAGGCAGCTTTGAGTTGTTAATATGGTCCATGATTTTATCTTTGATTCTTGTCAAGTTAACAATTGCAGCCTTGAGGTCTTTCTTCAGTTAATATGTCATTACAATAATTGTTTCTTCAGTAGCTTATCGATCCCAAATTAATATATAGGTTTGTTCTGATTGTGTTGCATTAGTTACCCCTCTTTCATATTTGATACACGTGACACATTCTGACTGTTTTACCTAGTATTCATTCTGTTAGTGCAGCATTTATGTCAAATTCTTTATTCATCTTACAATTGTCCTTTGAACATCCCTGCTTCATGTGGTCCTTAGTTAGTCTCACTGGAGATCACTTACCATAAAGTTGGTGGCACGGTGGTATAGTGGTTAGCACTGCTGCCTCACAGTGCCAGAGACCAGGGTTCAATTCCCGACTCGGGCGACTGACTGTGTGGAGTTTGCACATTCTCCCTGTGTCTGTGTGGGTTGTGCTCCGGTTTCCTCCCACAGTCCAAAGATGTGCAGGTTAGGTGAATTGGCCATGCTAAATTGCCCGTAGTGTTAAGTAAAGAGGGGAATGGGTGGGTTGTGCTTTGGCGGGTCGGTGTGGACTTGTTGGGCCGAAAGGCCTGTTTTCACACTGTAAGTAATCTAATTTCAAAAGTCCATCATAACAAGGCTGAAATCCTTCAATTACAATTGAAATACTAAATATAATAACACTTTTCTTATTCATAGAATGAGGGCATCACTGGCTAGGTCAGCATTTATTGCCCATCCCTAATTACCCAGAGGGATATTAAGAGTGAACTACATTGCTGTTGGTCTAGATTTAAAGGTAGGCCAGACCAGGTAAGGACGGCAGTTTCCTTCCCTAAACAACATTAGTGAACAAGCTGGGTTTTTCTGACAATCAACAATGGTTTTGTCATCATTATTAAATTCTTAATTCCAGATTTATTTTTATTGAATTCAAATTCCACCATCTGCCATTGCAGCATTCGAATACAAGTCCCCAGAATATTGTCTGGGTCTCTGGATTAACATCGATAAAACCACTAGGCCATCACCTCTTCTTCCCCTCTGATTCAGCTGCATGGCCAAAGAGACATGTGTGGCTTGGCTGAGTTGCTGCATTGTGACAGATCTGGGATTGTGACTTATGGCCACCATCACTAAACATCATCCATTTACTCAAAGTTCCTCCCATTTCCCAGCAGCTTGCTAGAGATACCAGGAGTCTAATAGTTGAATATTATTGCCTTCTTTCTTCTAATGTGCTGTGTTGTGAGCAACGTCACTCCACACACAATCCTCTCAAACTTTCTGATGGCCTACCTTCTGTCTTGGAGGCAGTCAGCTCTAGCTGTGATGGAATGGGTTAGACCTCACTGCAGGACACTCTGTACCTCCTGATAGAACACAGAACCTGACCACATTGAAAACATTCCAATCCTTTTGGGATAATTTGGAACTATACAACGTGAAACCCACTGGGTATATAAAGGACAGAGGGTTTGAAGAACACCGTGATAATCTTTGATGAACAGTGGTTGAAGAAGCTCCTGTGGAATATAAACAACAGTGTAGACAATTTGCAAGTTTGTGTGCTGCACATTTATGAACCTTGATGTAATCCCAGAAGAGTGTAACTTCAGGTTGGTAATGCACAAAGCCAGTTCACAGTCCTGCAACAAATGTTAACAGTCTGTGTTAGCTTTAGGGAACGTCTCAAAGGAAGTGCTTGCTATACATCAATGCATCTAACCTACACATCCCTGAACATTGTAGGCAATTTAACATAGCCCGTTCACCTAACCTGCACATCTTTTCGAGATGCCGGTACTGGACTGGGGTGTACAAAGTTAAAAATCACACAACACTATAACCTGGTGTTGTGTGATTTTTAACTTTGAACATCTTTTGACTGTGAGAGGAAACAAGAGCACCGAGAGGAAGCGAATGCGTATATAGGGAGAATCTGCAAACTTCACACAGATAGTTGCCCGAGGCTGGAATCAAACCCGGGTCCCTGATGCTGTAAGGCAGCAGTGTTAACCACTGAGCCACCGTGCCACCCTCCTGTTGCCATTCGAACAAATGTATATGAAGCATTTCTGGAAACACAGGAACAAATGGAGCAAGATTGTGATTAATGTGCATGCAGATAGGTATTCCAAATTGTACAGTGTCAAAGCATCTGAGTTCAAGAACTTCTTGCGAATACATGGGCCTGTGGAAAGATTCAACAACCCATATTAGACCACATTGTCAACAATATTAGTCAGATTCCACAATGACTGAGTTGAGATGCCTGAATTGTGCCTGACCAACTATTCAAGACAGTGACTCTGAAACTGAATGTGTCACCCCAGACAGCTGCCCAAGCATGATGCATACGTTATGCACCCACCATGACAGATAGACTATCACTTTGGAAGGAGCAACAGAAATAAAGAGTACTGGGCTAATGGTAAGATGAGCAGTGTAGATGAGCAGAGAGATCTCAGTATCCATACACATAGATCCCTGAAAGTTGCCACCCAGTTTGATGGGATTGTTAAGAAGCATGTGGTTTGTTGGCTTTTATAGGTAGATTGATTTTTGGAATCATGAGGCCATGCTGCAGCTGTACAAAACTCTGGTGTGGCCGTACTTAGAATATTGTGTACAGTTCTGGTCACCACATTCTCGGAAGGATGTGAAAGTTTTGGAAAGGGTTCAGAGGAGGTTTACTAGGATGTTGCTTGGTATGGAGGGAAGGTCTCACGAGGAAAGGCTGAGGGACTTGAGGCTGTTTTCATTCAAGAGAAGAAGGTTGAGAGATGATTTAATTGAGACATATAAGATAGTCAGAGAGTTAGATAGGGTAGCTTCAGATTGGTTCCACAGGTCAGAGAAACATTGAGGGCCAAAGCGCCTGTGCTGCACTGTAATTTTCTATGTTCTATATTGTCCAAACTCTCCTTATAACGTAATCCATTTAGTCCTGGAAACATCCTTGTAAATTTATTCTGCACTCTTTTCAGTTCAATAACATCCTTTCCGTTGCAAGGTGACCAAAATTGAACACAATACTCCAAGTGCAGCCTCACCAACATCCTACATAACTGCAACATAACTTCCCAACTTCTATACTCCCTGCCCTGATTGATGAAGGCCAGTATGCCAAAAGCCGCCTTCATTGTCCTGTCTACCTGTGACTCTACTTTCAGAGAACTGTGCATCTGAACTCCAAGGTCCCTCTGTTCCACTGCACCCCTTAAGACCCTACCATTCACCATGAAACTCCTACCTTGATTTGATTTTCCACAATGCAAGACCTCACACTTAGATTTATTGAACTCCATTTGCCATTTCTTGGCCCACTTCCCCAGCTGATCGAGGTCCTGCTGCAATTTCTGATAACCTTCCTCACTATCCACGATACTGCCTTGTATCATTGGCAAACTTACTAGTCATGTCTTGTACATTCTCATCCAATTCATTGATACAGATAATGAACAGCCATGAGCCCAGCACTGAATCCTGAGGCACTCCATTGGTCACAGGCCTCCCAGTCCGACAAGCATCCTTCCACTATTACCCTCTGCTTCTTACCATCAAGCCAATTTTGTATTCAATCTGCCAGCCCCCCCAGGATTGCATGTGATCTAAACTTTCAGAGCAGCCCATTATTGTACAATACACCTTAAAGACAGCTGGATGATATCATGATATGTGATGTTCTATATAAGAGCTCCCCATTTCGCTGTATTACACCCGCACCCGTGGTGGCACAGTGGCTAGCACTGCTGCCTCACAGCACCAGGGTCCCAGGTTCAATTCTAGCCTTGGGTGACTGTGTGGAGTTTGCACATTCTACCTATGTCTGCGTGAGTTTCCTCCAGGTGCTCCAGTTTCCTCCCACAGTCACAAAGATGTGCAGGTCAGGTGAATTGACCATGCTAAATTGCCCATAGTGTTAGGTGCATTAGTCGGCGGGGGGTGGTGGTGAGTCACTCTTCAGAGGGTCGGTATGGACTTGTTGGGCCGAAGGGCCTGTTTCCACACTATAGGGAATCTAATCTTAAACTGTATATGTGAGTCTGGTGTGTCATATTAGCATACACAGCAGTTGGTAAACCTCCAGATATCTGACTTAATATGAACTCTCTGTGATATAGGTTAATGTGTAGAAAATCATGAAGCACACTAATTCAACAGTTGCATTCCCACAGTGATTTGGAGATGCCGGTGTTGGACTTGGGTGTACACAGTTAAAAATCACACAACACCAGGTTATAGTCCAACAGATTTAATTGGAAGCACACTAGCTTCCGGAGCAACGGTCCTTCATCAGGTGATTGGGCACCTGATGAAGGACCGTTGCTCCGAAAGCTAGTTTGGTAGACAATCTAGTCTGGTAGACAATCGTGTGGATATGCATTTTAACAACATTCTATAATCCAGAAAAAAAAAATCAAAATGCCTTGGTCTCAAGCATTCTGGCCTGGAGAGTTTACGGCCTAATCATCCAGGTTGTTCTTGTTCACATGTTATTGATAGTGTAATGCTGCCATCTGTTGGATGAAATGGACACTTGCACTTTTCATGCCTCACTGAAACTCAACACATCTCTAATAAAATAAAACAAAAGAATTGTGAATGTTGAAGATCTGAAAGAAATAAGGAAATTTCTGAGAAACGGGCAAAATCTGCAGAGGGAAAGCAGATGTAACATCTCAAGTCCAGTGGCTCTTCTTTGGAAGTCGCCAATGACCTCCTGTAATATTGAAAATATTGTGTGGAATAATTTGAGGCTGGCCTTAGCTTTGCACAGAATACCTCCAGTGTGGAAGCAGACCATTCTGTTTACTGAGTCCACACTGACCCTCCAAAAGAGCATCCCACCCAGACCAACCCCATTACCTTATCCCTATCAACCTGAACTTTCCCACCACTGCACATCAAGAGCAATTTCCCATGACCAATCCTGCACAGCTTCAGACTGTGGAAGGAAATCAGAGAATCCAGTGCAAATCCACTTAGACACAGGGAGAACATGCAAACACCACACAGACAGTCACCCAAGGATAGAACCGAACCTGGGTCCATGGCGCTGTGAGGCAGCAATGCTAACCACTGAGCCACTGTGCCATACAGAAGGGAGGGTAGCAGATTATCATTGGATGGGAAGGAAGAGTTTAATTTCCCGACAGCATGTTAAAGTTTTGCAATGACCTCAGCTTTCCTGACCTCCACCATCAGGAGCAAAAACTGAAATCACTGGAGAAGCTCAATAGGTCTGTCAGCATCTGTGGAGAAAAAGCCGACTGAACATTTTGGGGTCAGTGACCCTTCTTTAGAATTATGTCATCACAAATCCGTTTTGCATGAATTGCCATGTTATGAATACTCATTAATACCTGAATTTGTTGGAATTATGTTCATGGACACAACCTTAGTGGAAAATAGAGAACCATTGTGTTCACAAACTTTACTCTGTATGTATGGAACTGATAGAGTAGACATCATCCTCCAGGTTCCAGTGAAAATAACCCTACTCACTAACACTAACATTACTCCTTTTATAAACAAGCTATTCTTTGGTGTAAACCATGACAGTGTAAAGAGCAAACTGCCACATGTTCGCCAGCTAATGAGCAGTTCTAGTCAGATGCAGCCTGTTATTTGTCACACTCACAGTGTTAGCAGGGGGCAATGTATGACAGGGTCAAACCAGTCCAGGTAAGGCTGCTATATTGGCTGTTATCTGTCAATCTGCTGGGAGAAGCATGTGCAATTTGCCTGAAAAGGTGGCTCAACCCAAAAAGCCATCTTACCTGCTTGCATTTTTGCCGCATGCAAGCTTTTAATGAAAAGCTATCAGATGCGTAATGCTCTTGAATGTGATGAAAATCCAGTGGCCCAGTGCTGCCTCACATTGCCAGGGACATGGGTTCGACTCCACCCTCAGGTAACTGGCTGTGTGGAGTTTGCACGTTCTCCCTGTGTCTGTGAGGATTTCATCCCACAGTCCAAAGATGTGCAGGTTAGGTGGTTTGACTTTGATAAATATGGAGGTGCAGGGTGTGAGTGGCGTGCTCTTTAGATGGTCAGCATTGACACAATAGGCTGAATGGTCTCTATCTATATTGTAAGGATTCTGTGGTGGCACACAAACTGCTGAGTGGTGTGAACCTGAGGCAGGTATGTCAGAGACTGCATCACTTTTTGGATAGGTATTGATTGCACATGAGATAGCTGACAGCGATACCCCTGGCACTCAATCCTCTTGTGAGCCTCTGCTCTCCAATAGCAACCTTACAATTCTATCTCACTCCTATTGGAGCACTAAACATTGAGCCAAGAGCGTTATCTAACCTGATGGAGCACAATAGATCATCATCTTGCAACACTGGAGACAGGATCTCTTGAAAAGACCATGCCTAGGTCCGTTTATATTCAATGCCTCACTCAATGAAGAAAAGTAGCCCATAGCCTTTGATGTAATCACCTTATCTACCTGTCCTGTACATTCATGGACCTGTGGATGTGCACTCAAAGCTCTGTCACTCAGAAGGTGTTAGAATCCCTACAGGGTGGAAGCAGGCCATTCGGCCTACTCAGTCCACTCCAGCCTTCTGAAGAGCATCCCACTCAAACCCATTATATCCCAATCCTGTAACCGTGCATTTCCCTTGGCTAATCTACTGAGCTTGCACATCCCTTGACACTGTGGGCAAGTTAGCATGGCTAACCTGCATATCTTTGGACTGTGGAAGGAATACAGAACACCTGGAGGAAATCCATGCAGACAGTGGAATTGAACCTGGATCCCCATGGTGCTGTGAGGCAGCAGTGTTAACCATGGAGCCACTGTTGCCACTCTTCTCAATACTCACCCATGGTGCATCCCCTTGTTGCCTTTGCCCTCCTCAAATGCAACACCTCACATTTATCTAAATTAAACTCCATCTGCTACCCTGTGGCCCATCAGCCCATCTGGTCAAGATCCCATTCTAAACTGAGGTAACCTTGTTTCTCCAGATTAATTTCCATCTATCACCTTTCTGCCCATTCATCAAACCACTGTTACCTTCCTATTGTTGATATCAGATGTATTTACATGGAAATGGAATGAACTGCCAGCAGAAGTGGTTGAGATGGGTAAATTAACAATATTTAATAGACATTTGGTCAAATACATGGATAGGAAAGGTTTAGAAGGCTGAGTGTAGGGTAATGAGGTTAGCTTGGATGGATGTTTTGGTCAGCATGGACGAGTTTATACTAAACAGCCTGCTGTAGGACTCTATGACTCTATCAATGAACCCTCTCTCATTCAGATTGCAACAGTCCTGGTTGTACAAACTCCCCAAAGACTCCCTTTTTTAAACCCCTTTCAACAATCTGGTGGGTTTTGGCTCATCCCAATAGTAGAAATGGATATCATCCAGTCGAAAATCCCTTCTCCTATTGATTCCACTCTCTGCTCTTTCAAACAATATAACAGACATTTGAAGATTGCTAAAATGACAAACTGTTTCAGTCGGAAAGAACCTTGCTTTGTTTCCTCACTACGTTCATTTTCCAGTGCACTTCCAAATAGAAAATGCTGTCTGGGCCAACCCCAGTGCAATGAGCTTACTATTTACCTTTTGTTTCCTAGCTACTCATTCTCATGATGACCTGAGATCACATGGCCATTTCTTGGAGCCTGATTATGTCATAATAGGAGACCAATGAACCCTCTTTTTGATTGGCTACTGTTCACTTTGGCCTGAGAAGGACAGCTCACAAAACTAAAATACGGCTTCCCATTGCCGTTTGGTCATTGCACATGTGTGCAAGTTTGTGACCCCCAAACTCAATCATTCCTCTGATTTGTAAGTCGTCATTATCTCAGTTAATCTAGCCTAAGGTAAAGACGTTCTCTCAACCAAGTTGCCAGGTTAATGAATGAAGACCCAGCTCCAACAAGGAGGTAACCCCCACTTTTCCTCATAACCATCACTCTCACAATCTCATTATTCCAACAGCATATATAAGTGTCTGATAGATTAATAGTAACACTCTTTAATCTTTGCCTTTTTATTTTACGGCTTTTATGAGCCATGACCTGCTAATTTCCTAACAAAGGCTGAATTTTGACTCAAATTTTCACTGAACTGTGCGTTGTGGACGAGCCAGGGTTAAACCTTCAGTGATAATCCTTACTCCCATTCTTTATCTAAGCAAATCAGCTTTATCACATGTTCCAGCAACACATCTTTGAGAATGCTAAAGCTAAACTCTTTAAAATGTATTTATTGCTGTAAACATTAGCCAATGCATTCAGCCCATTAAGAGCTTTCTCAGACAGGATTTTCGTGGAAGTGTCCCTGAACCTCCGCTTACTTAATAGCTCCTGAGCAGCATCTATCCCAGTGAAATGCAGCGTGCCCCAGAACTCACTGACTTCATCTGACACTTTCAGCAGCTCCTTTTTGGAGATATGAAGATCAGGAATGTGGAAGAAAATATCATACAGAGCCCTGTTATCACGGTATAGGCGCGGTATGATCCCTGTCATCACGGGTATAGGCGCGGTATGATCCCTGTCATCACGGGTATAGGCGAAATATGAGCACATTCAGACATGGTCAAAGGCAGTGGGTTCCACGTCTGCTGGCTCCGATATCTCTGCTGGGTTTTGAGGGACTGGAGATTGCCCTGTGCCAACGGGAGTACAGAGGGAGTTATTTTGAATCTACCAGTAAGGAGAGTACCAGAAGTAGTAATTTGGAGGTTTATCAGAAGGTGAGGTGTAGAACTGAATAGGCCTGTTAGCATTGGATGGTATGTAAGATTGCAAGTGCACAGATTGGATATCTTGGATCAGACAAGCTCCATCAGGCGTTTCACAGGGCTCTGACTGGAAGGGGTCTTCAGATTTGACATTTTGTACACTGACAATGAGTCCACAGCAGCTTGGTCAGAGTGGACATTTGTGTCAATGTCACTTTTGGTCACCATATCTGCTGGCATTATTCTCAAGGATGGGTGCGCCGTGGTGTGAACAGTAACTGAGGAACTGTTCCCATCCAACCCTGATGCGGGGACAGGCTTTTTCTGAGGAGCCAGTTCCTCAGTATGCCCTCCGTTGTCCCTGTTTGTGACTTGTCAATTCTGATTGTCATATCTTTGAGTGAAAAATGCTTTGCTTGGCTGTTTGTGGATGAGTCCTTTCCTGGAGGAATGCTTTCAGATCCAGGACCATCAACTGTTTTCTTTACTTGGGAAAAACCAATAGCCTTCAAAAGAAGAAAACAAATGATCATCATGATTTAATCATGTTAATTAGGAATAACACACATAGATGATTTAAAAAACATATAAAGTAAGCAACATTTATATTTAACATCTTGCCTCTAATCTCAGGACGATAGTATTCCAACTTGTAATTGTATGCGGTTGGTATTAGAGCCCATTGCTAAATTTGGCCTGAAGCTACAGGCAGCACTGCCTTGTCCTCTCTAAGTAGACCAAGCAGGAATTTGTGGTCCGTTATTATTACAAACTTACATCCGTAAAGGTATGGGTGCAATTTCTTGACTCCAAATATGACCCCCAAACATTCCATCTTCATCTGGCCGTGTTCGCATCCTGCATTAGCCAATGTTCTGGATGCATATGCTATTGGGCGTTCCTCTCCATTGAGCTGCCTATGAGCCATAGTTACCATAATACAATGTGGGAAGGCATTGTATGTCAATATTAGATCTTGCTTGGAATCATAGTGTGCCAACATCTTAGATGTTGATAGCTGTTCCTTCACTTCCCTCAAAGCTATGGCTTGGCTGTGCGACCATTTCCAATGTTGACCCTTTTTAAAGAGTTGATGCAAAGGTACCAGGATAGAGGCTGGGTTATGTATGAACTTTCTGTAATAATTCCCCAGCACAAGGCAAGACCTAAGCTCCAGTACAGGCATGGGAGCCAGGCCACCTTTACTCGTCCTCACTTTATCTTCCAATGGGTGTAACCCGAACTTGTTTACTAGGTAGCTCAAGCAGGTCACTTGGGGTGCCTGGAACATACATTTTTCCCTTCTAAGGCATATAACCACCTGGGAGAAACATCAAAGAACTATGTTCAAGTTGTTTAAGTGCTCCTTATTGGTCTTCCCTTCTGTTATCACATTTACTCATAAATAGTGAGCCAGGGTAGACCTTGTAAAATATTCTCTATCATCTGCTGAAAGATTGCACAGATTGATGATACCCAAAGTGGCAGTCTTGTATATTGGTACAAACCTTTTTGGTATTAATTATCCCATACTTCTGGCAATCCTCATCTAACCGCAATCACAGATACGCACAGCTCATGTCCAGCTACGTGAAGGACAGTCGCCCTGCCAGCTTTGAGTATAAATCCTCTGTGCAAAGGATTGGTATTAATCCAGCCGTGAGAAGCAGGTTACCATTTGTTTAAAGTCCTTACAAAGGTGAACCAACCCATTAGGCTTCACAATCAGTATGACTGGTGCTGCCCAATCTGCAGACTGCCCTGGTTTGATCATTCCTTCTCTTTCCAGGCTTTTGATTTTTGCCTCCACTTTTGTCCATAAAGCAAGTGGCACTGGGTGGGCTTTGTAGAATCGTGGAATTGCTTCCTGGTCGACATCTGAGTTGGCCTTAGCTCCTTTGAAAGGCTGGTCATGGCATTAATCAACTCTAGTCTCCCCACTACTCTTGACCCACTTCAATTTGCCTATCAGACCAACCGATCCACGTCAGATGCCATATCACTTGCCCTTCACTCCTGCCTATAACACTTCCTGGATGCTGCCAGAACTGCTGTGCTCTTCCAGCACCACTAATTCTAGAACATCTTGATACCAAGAACAGCTATGTAAGAATCCTACTCATTTTCTACAGTTCAGCCTTCAACGCTATTATCCCCTTGAGACTGATTATTAAACTTAGTGATCTTGGACTAAGTCCCACTGTCTGCAACTGGATCCTCAGTTTCCTGACCCACATGCTACAATCCGTAAAGATTGGGGACGATATTTTATCCTCACTAACACTCAACAATGGAGTCCTCCAGGGGTACGTACTCAGCCTCTTATTGGACTCAATGTATACCCAGGACTGCATCACCAAACACCAGGCTAATGCCATTTGCAAATTGGCTGATGACACCACCGTAGTCGGTCGAATCTCAGATGGTGATGAACCAGACTACAGACAGGAGGTGGAAGACCTGGAAAAATGGTGCAATGGGAAAAACCTGGCTCTCAATGCTGGCAAAGCCAAGAAACGCATTATTGACTTTCGGCAGGATGTTACACATTAACAGCATTGAGGTGGAACGAGTGGACAGTGTCAGGCTCCTGGGAGTGGTCATCCACAACAAGCTTTCTTGGACTCTTCATGTGGACGCACTGGTTACAATGACTCAACAAAGTCTCTTCTTCCTCAGGCAGCTGAGGAAATTCGGCATGATGGTGAATACCTTTGCCAACTTTTATAGGTACGCCACCGAAAGCATTCTGTCTGGATGTATCACTACCTGGTATGGTACTGTACCATTCAAAATTGGAGACGGATACAGGGAGGGGTGAACTCAGCCCGGGCAATCACAAAGGCCAACCTCCTAACTATACAATCCATCTACCAGACTTGCTGTCAAGGAAAGGCCGCCAGCATTCTCAAAGATCCATCCCACCCTGGCAATGTTACACAGCCTTGTATAGGTATGGAGATTAGGCCATGCTAGATCCCGCTGGGTCTCATTGAATGGCAGAGCAGGCTGGAGTTATAGAGTCATCAAGATATATATCACGGAAACATATCCTTCGGTGCAACTCGTCCATGCTGACCAGATATCCGAAATTAATCCAGTCCCATTTGCCAATGCTTGGCCCATATCCCTCTAAACCCTTCCTATTCATATATCCATCCAGATGCCTTTTAACTGTTGTAATTATACCATCCTCCACCACCTTCTCTGGCTGTTCATTCCATGCATGCACCATCCGCTGAGTGAAACAGTTGCCCTTTAGGTCCCTTTAAAACTGTTCCTCCTTCTCCCTAAACCTATGCCTCTAGCTCTGGATTCCCCCACCCTGGGGAAAAGACCTTGGCTATTCCCCCCTATCCATGCCCCTCATGATATTATAAGGTCACCCTTCAGCCTCTGACATTCCAGGGAAAACAGCCCCAGGCTATTTAATCTCTTCCTATAGCTCAAATCCTCCAACCCTGGCAACATCCTTGTAAATGTTTCCTGAACCATTTCAAGTTTCACAACATCCTTCCTAGAGCAGGGAGACCAGAGTTACACAGAACATTTGCTAACTTGCCCCTCGTGTCCAGGGATGTGCAGTTTAGGGGCCATTGGGCATATCACTGCTCTGAAATGCTTCATTCTTGTGTTTTTATGTTCCAGTCAACACAGGCTGATCATTGAAAGTTACAAAGACACAGGTCATTCAGTCCAATTAGGCTGTGGCAGTGTTTGCTCTTCATGTGAATAAGTAGTCCTGAACACACTTACCAATGCCATCCTGCATCCGTCTTCCCATTTCCTGCATTCACCAGAATGTGAAGAGTTTCAATATCAACCACTACCCCAGTAATTCTCACCAACTAAACTCTTACTCAAAGGATGTTTCTATCGCCTTCTGTACAATAAGTCTCGCATGCAACCTCAGTACCTTGTTCTTAACTGCTCGATAATCAGCAAAAGATTTATTTATATCTTTTCACAATGTTGACTATCCTTTAGCTCCTTAGTCAGAACAAAATCATGTTGATTTTTCTTAGTCCTTCTTTGTAATTGTACAAAGTTAAAAATTGCACAACACCAAGTTATAGTCCAACAGGTTTAATTGGAAGCACACTAGCTTTCGGAGCGCCGCTCCTTCATCAGGTGATAGTGGAGGACATTCCTGGCGCTCCGAAAGCTAGTGTGCTTCCAATTAAACCTGTTGGACTATAACCTGCTGTTGTGTGATTTTTAACTTTGTACACCCTAGTCCAACACCGGAATCTCCAAATCATTTGTAACTGTAAGTCTTCATACCAGACAGTACCAGCTAACCGGTTACTCACTCTTTACAATCATAATATCTTTCCTCTTGTGTGGATCTCAGTGCTGTACGGTGTATTTCAACAGAAGTCCTGATTTAGGTGCAGGGAAGTGTGTCCCTGGTTTCTGGATTCAGACAGATTTCTCTGTTCCAAATTGCTCTGACAGATTACAATGGTTAGGCATCAGACACCTGCTTAATTGACAAAAGTGTAGTAGAGATTAACCAGGAATCACAAACATGCTGAGTCTCACATCAGAGGTTGGGAATATATTGGACAAAATTCTGCAGGAAAGAATTAATCTCTGTTTGGAGAGGCAGGGTTTGATCAGGAATATTCAACGTGGACTTTTCATATAGAGTTCATTCCTGGTTGAATTTCTTGCTGAGATGACCAAACAGATGAGGACATTGCAGCAGATGTAAAGTATGTGGATTCAGCAAAGGCTTTGACAAGTTCACTCATGGGAAGCTGATACAGAAATAAATGCACATAAGATCCACTGGTGAGATGGATCTGAAATTGGCTTAGCCACTGGAGGCAGAGTGTGGTGATAGAAGACTGGTTGTATGGCTTGAGCATGGTGTGCAGTGATGTACAACTGGGATCAATGCTGGGTGCCTTATTGTTTGTGACCTTCAAAACTGATGTAGATGAGAATGTGGGAGAGATGGTAAGTTAGTATGTCCATGTCAAAAAGATTGGCTGAGTGGTTGACAGGGAGGACAAAGGTGTGAGGTTAGAGTAGGATATAAACAGATTGGTCAGGTGGGCGGATGGAAGGTAACTCTGATAAATGTGAAGTGACGCACTTTGGAAGAAGGAACAAGACAAGGGAGTGCTCAATGAATGAGAGGACACTGGAAGTTTAGAGGAACAGAGGAACCTTGGGATACTTGTCAACGGAACTGGTTAATAGGGTAATTAAGAAGGCATACCAGTTCACAAATGCATTCATTAAGTACAGTTGCACTTAAATTAATAAATACATTCATATAAAGGGTGTAGTTTAAATTGAGAACATGCACCAATTCCCGATGGCCCCAGTATGCCAGCTCTAAGTGACAATATGTAACCGCTCCAGGCTCTCTAGCCCTCATCTGGCCTCCAAGCAAACCCTTAACTTCACCAGTTTCAGCCTTTGAGACTAATATTGTGATGTCAGCTTCATTGACAAAGCCACCAATCACTCATCACTAAAACTGAAACCATGGCGATAGATTGTTCACTTGTCAGAATAATAGAACTTGTCAGAGGATATTTTGGAAGCTCCTGCTGATAGTCCCACTGAGGCAAGGAAAGGATGATAGGGTGAAAGAACCTTGGGTGACAAAGGATGTGGACCATCTAGTCAAGAGGAAGAAGGAAGCTTTCTTAAGGTTAAGGAGGCAAGGATCAGGTAGGGCTCTAGAGGGTTACAAGGTAGCCAGGAAGGAACTGGAGAATGGTCTTAGGAAAGCGAGAAAGGGGCATGAAAAAGTTTTAGTGGGTAGGATTAAGGAAAACCCCAAGGCGTTCTATACTTATGTGAGGAAGAAGCGGATGGCCAGAGTAAGGGTAAGGGTAGCTTGAGCCTGGAGTCAGAAGAGGTAGGGGAGATCCTTAATGAATGCTTTGCTTCAGTCTTCATGACTGAAAGGGACCTTGACATTTCTCGGTCAGTGAGAAAAAGACTGATATGCTAGAACAGGTTGATTTTAGGAAGGATGATGTGCTGAATATTTTGAAAAGTATAAGGATAGATAAATCCCCTGTGCCTGATGGGATATACCCAAGGTATATACTACAGGAAGTGAGGGAAGAGATTGCTGCACCTTTGGCAATGATCTTTGTGTCCTTACTGTCCACTGGACTAATATCAGATGATGGGAGGATGGCAAGTGTTATTCCCTTGTTCAAGAAGTGGAATAGGGATAATCCTGGGAATTACAGATCAGTCAGCCTTATGTCAGTGGTGGGCAAAATATTGGAGAGGATTCTGAGAGACAAGCTTTATGATTACTTGGAAAATCATTGTTTGATTTGACATAGTCAGCATGGCTTTGTGAGGGGCAGGTCATGCCTCACAAACCATTTTGAATTCGTTGATGATGCAACAAAACACATTGATGAAGGTAGAGCAGTGGATGTGATGTACATAGATTTTAACAAGGCATTTGTTTAGGTTCCCCCTGGTGGGCTCATTCAGAAAGTAAGGAGGGATGGGATACAGGGAAACCTACAGAATTAGTTGGCCCATTGAAGACAGAGGGTGGTAGTAGATGGAAAGTATTCAGCCTGGAGCTTGGTGATCAGTGGTGTTCCACATCTGCTCTTTGTGATTTTTGTAAGTGACTTGGATGAGGAGATGGAAGGGTGGGTGAATAAGTTTGCAGATGATATGAAGGTTGGTGGAGTTGTGGGTAGTGTGGAGTGCTTTGTAGGTTGCAACGAGACATTGACAGGATGCAGAGCTAGTCTGAGAAGTGGCAGATGGAGTTCAACCTGGAAAAGTGTGCAGTCATTCACTTTGGAAGGTCATATCTGAATGCAGAGTACAGGGTTAAAGATAGGATTCTTGGCAGTATGGAGGAACACCAGGATCTTGGAGTCCACATCCATAGATGCCTCAAAGTTGCCACCCAGGTTGACAGGGTTGTTAAGAAAGTAAATGGTATGTTGGCTTTCATTAGCAGGGGGATTGGGTTTAAGTGATGAGGTTATGCTGCAGCTCCAAAGAGTTCTGGTTAGACCACACTTGGAATATTGTGTTCAGTTCTAGTTGCCTCATTATAGGAAGGATGTGGAAGCTTTAGAGAGGGTGCAGAGGTGATTTATCAGAATGATTCCTGGACTGGAGGGCATATCTGATGACGAAAGGTTGAGTGAGCTAGGGCTTTTATCATTGGAGCAAAGAAGGATGAAAGGTGACTTGATAGGGGTGTACAAGATATTGAGAGGCATAGAGGCATAGACAGAGACTTTTTTCCCATAGTCTGTACTGTGCTGTACTGTTCTATGTTTTATAATCTATGTTCTATGATCTATGGTCTATGCTCTATGTAAGCTCACTTTATTCCTTCCTGCCTGGGATGAATATTGTCAAAAGCAGTAAAATTTTGTCTGCTTGCTGAAAGAGAGATAGCAGGATTGAGCTCCGTGTAACTCAGTGTCAAATCTAATTTTAAAACTCCAGCAGAGGCTACGTGTGCTACCAGGTGTCTAACAGAGTCTGACCCTCTCCACATTGTCATTTCCTGCATCATCAGCAGCCTTCTCCTACCATTAAATTCCTTATCCGAGGACTTTGTAACAGGACTCGTGTGTAACCTCACTTGGTGATGAGTTGGTCACAAGTTACTTTTTCTCATTGATCTGATTGTAGCCCTCTAATGCCTGACGATTTCAAGTCATGGAATCATAGAGTCACAGAGATGTACAACACGGAAACAGACTCTTCAGTGCAACTCACCCATGCTGCCCAGAGCACTTGGCCTATATCCCTCCAAACCCTTCCTATTCATATACCCATTCAGGTGCCTTTCAAATGTTGTTATTGTACCACCACTCCCTCTGGCAGCTCATTCCATATACGCATCACCCTCTATGTGAAAAAGTTGCCCCTTAGGTCTCTTTTATATCTTTCCCTTTTCATCCTAATCTTATGGCCTCTTTTTCTGGACTCCCCCACCCCAGGGAAAAGACTCTGTCTATTTCTCCTATCCATGCCCCCCATGATTTTATAAAACCCTATAGGGTCACCCCTCAGCCTCTGATGCTCCAGGGAGAACAGCCCCAGTCTATTCAGCCTCTCCCAATAGCTCAAACCCTCAATCCTGGCAACATTCTTGCAAATCTTTTCAGAACCCTTTCAAGTTTCACAACATCCTTCCTATAGCAGGGAGACCAGAATTGCACACAATATTCAAAACGTGGCCTAACCAATGTCCTGCACAGCTACAACATGACGTCCCAGCTCCATACTCAATGCTCTGACTAATAAAAGCAAGCATATCAAATGCCTTCTTCATTATCCTAGATTTGAGTGGTGCTGGAAAAGCACAGCAGGTCAGGCAGCATCCGAGGAGCAGGAAAATCGACGTTTCAGGCAAAAGCCTGATGAAGAGGGCTGATGTTCCTCCCTAACTTACTGTGCTTTTCCAGCAGTACTCTAATCTAGACTCTGGTTTCCTGCATCTGCAGTCCTTGTTTTTACCTTCTTCACTATCCTATCTTCCTGACACTCCACTTTCAAGGAACTATAAACCCGTTCTCCAAGTTCTCTTTGTACAGCAACATTTCCCAGAACCTTAACATTAAGTGTAAAAGTCCTGCCCTGATTTGCCTTTCCAAAATGCAACCCCTCACATTTATCTAAATGAAACTCCATCTGCCACTCCTCAGCCCGTTGGCCCATCTGACCAAGATCCCATTGTACTCTGAGGTAACCTTCCTCACTGTCCATGACACCTCCAATTTTGATGTAATCTGCAAACTTGCCATGTGTCGATGCCAACTTGATACCAGGCTTCACAATTTACCCACGACCAATATCTGAGCTGATGGCTCTGATAAAGAGACAATATGTCTTTATCACTGGAGTAATGTGATCTTCCTTATATATCCATTCATTCAATCACACTGGCCAGGCTGAGGGGAAGACAGTGGAATAGTAGTGTAGTAATGTTCTGGGGACATAGGTTCGCATTTAACTCAATTCATTAATGTGGAATGTAAAGCTATAAAGAAATGATTGCCAAAGCAATGTTTTTGTGAGAAGGTGACCAAACAGGTGGATGAGATTAAAGTGGTTGATGTCGTGTATATGGATTTCAGTAAGGTGTTTGATAAGGTTCCACATGGTAGGCTATTGCACAAAATACGGAGGTATGGTATCAAGGATGATTTAACAGTTTTGATCAGAAATTGGCAAGCTGAAAGAAGACAGAGGGTGGTGGTTGATGGGAAATATTCATCCTGGAGCTCAGTTACCAGTGGTGCGCCGCAAGGATCTGTTTTGGGTCCACGGTTGTTTCTCATTTTTATAAACGACCTGGATAAGGGCGTAGAAGGATAGATGAGTAAATATGCGGATGACACTATGGTCGGCAGAGTTGTGGGTAGTGATGAAGGATGTTGTAGGTTACAGAGGAACCTAGATAAGCTGCAGAGTTGGCCTGAGAGGTGGCAAATGGAGTTTAATGTGGAAAAGTGTGAGGTGATTCACTTTGGAAGAAGTAACAGGAATGCAGAATACTGGGCTAATGGGAAGATTCTTGGTAATGTCGATGAGCAAAGAGATCTTGGTGTCCATGTACATAGATCCTTGAAAGTTGCCAACCAGGTTGATAAGGTTGTTAAGAAGGCAAACGGTGAGGGGATCCAAGATGGCGGCGACCCAGCAAGACTGAGTCCACAGTGCTCTACCCAAAACTTGGGCAAAGTGGGCTATCCACCCCCACCACACTCACTAAACCATTTATAATAGTTGTTAACCTTAAATAGTTACCTATTAGTACATTTAAATAGTCTAATACTAGCTGGAAAATGAGTAAAGGGAAGGGAACAGGCGGCTGTAAGAAAGCAGGGACCCCTCCCCCATCCTCTCCCTCTTCAGCTGCAACAAAGGTGTCTTCAGCTACTTCAGGAGAGTTACCAATGAAGATGAGCTTTGAGGAGATGTTTGCCAGGTGGGAGGCGAAGATTGATGCTTTTATCGATGAGTCTCGGCAGAGCAGAGAAGCACTATCAGCCGAGCTGCAGAAGCAGGGCAGACACATTCAGGAATTGGGGTGCCGAGTCAGAGAGGTGGAGTCAAAGGCCGCAGCCTCAGAGACTGCGATAAAATCGGCAGCCGACCACATCCGTTTTCTCGAGAATCGAGTCCAGAACCTAGAAAACCACATTGATGACCTCGAAAATCGATGTCGTAGAAAAAACATTCGGTTGTTGGGCCTGCCCGAGCAGGAAGAGGGAGGTCAGCTGACAGCATTCTTAGAGCATTGGCTGCCACAACTTTTAAATCTGCAGGCTGGATCAGGCCAGGTAAGGGTAGAATGGGCCTACCGGGTCACAGTACGTGGGCTCGGCTCAACCCAGCGCCCACGCCCGGTCCTGTTCCAGCTGCAGAGCTATAGGGAGAGGCAGATGCTCCTGGAAGCCTCAAGAAATCTGGGAAAAGATCCCCAAGCTATGATCCACAAAGGATCCAGGATCATGCTGTTCCAGGACTTCTCCCCAGCTTTGGTCCGAAAGAGGAAGGCATTCGATGAGGCGAAGAAGCGTTTAAGGGACTTAAATATTCAGTACTCCTTACGATATCCAGCGACGCTACGCCTTAGCCACGAAGGATCCATATATAACTTCGGATCACCGGAGAAGGCTAAGGAATTCTTGGACTCTCTTAAATAAACTGTAAGAGATTGTGGACGCTGGTCTGCCTTTCCCATTATTTTGGTTTACATCCCTTCATCTTTTCTTATCTTTCCCCCTATGTGTGTATGTATATATATATATATATATATATGTTGGGGCGTTTGGTTAATGTTGATGGGGAGAGGTGGTTACCTTATTCTATTTTACTTCTGTTTTTAGGAGCGGGGTGGTTTTTCTTTCCCCTGTTATTTTGTGGTATTATATTTAAGTATTACATGTTGAGATTGTAATCTTATAGTTATATATGGTATTAATATTCCCAAATATATTTAGATGTGGGTGTGGGTGGGGGTGGGGTGTTCACTGTTAACTCTAGCTTTATATTATATTTGAATTCTCCTCATTTTATTGAGGAACACCTGGGTCAAGGGTGGGGCACTGGTTGGAAGAGGGTAAGATGGACTGTGGGAGAGGAAGTGACGCTCCCTGGGAACAAGGGAGAAAATCTCCAATTCGGAATGTTTTATATCTTTTATACTTAGAAAGAGTTTTTTGTTATATTGTTTTGAGTGTATCAGAGAGTATTTACTTTTGTAAATCTTGTATGCTCCATGCTCGGGATGTTCTAGATAGGGTTTCCCCTCCCGAGGGGTCTCGGATCTGTCCAGATGATTATGGCTGAACAGTCGGTTAAGTGGTGCACCTGGAATGTCAGGGGGAGTAATTCGCCAGTTAAAAGGAAGAAAATATTATCAAATCTTAAGAAGGAGAGAGTTGATATAGCTCTCCTACAGGAGACACACCTGTCGGATAAAGAACACTTAAAATTACGACAGGGCGGATTTGATCAGGCCTTTTTTTCCTCTTTTAATTCAAAAAGCAGGGAGTCGTTATCCTTGTCCGGAAGAACTTCCCTTTGAAAATTCTAAATCAGATAAAAGACGAATCTGGACGATATATTTTGATTAAAGCCCTCATAAATGGAGAGGAATATGGGATCTTAAGTGTGTACTGCCCCCCGGCACACCCTTTAAATTCATAACGGAAGCTTTTTCAAAACTGATGGCCTTTGGTGCCCGTCATACAATTATAGGGGGAGACTTTAATTGTATTATGGATCCGGAAATAGACAGGATTCCCAAGAGTGCTGCTGGAGTATCTCCCAGATCTAGACAACTGGCGGACCTGAATAAAGAATTAGGATTGGTAGATGTATGGAGATGTCTCCATCCACAGGGTAGAGATTTTTTCTTTCTACTCTAATCCACATAAATGTCACACAAGAATTGATACGTTTTTTGCCCCATCGATTTTTCTAAATTCTATGGCAACCTGTAAAATAGGTACTATAGCAATCTCTGACCATGCCGCTGTATACATGGAAACTAAGGTAAAGAACAATGGGACATCCGCTCGGCATTGGCGTATGGACCCCTTCCTGATAAAAGATAGCAAATTTTTAAAGTACTTCTCCCAAGAACTTAAAACTTTTTTAGAAATTAATACTGGTACGGCTAGCAATCCGTCAATGATGTGGGAGACCATCAAAGCTTATGCACGAGGTTTGATCATCTCCTATTCAGCGACCTAGAGGAAAATGAAGGGAGAGCAACAGCGTCTGCTCGAACCTCGCCTAAAAGCAGCCGAAACAGCATACGCTGATAGACCTTCTATCACAAAATTGCAGAGGATTACAGCTCTTAGGACAGCTTTAAACACCGCGCTTACTCAAACGGCTAAAAGGGAAATATTATTTGCGAAACAAAGATTATATGAATATGGCGACAAACCGGTAGATACTTAGCATTTCTTGCAAAGAAAAAGGAAGCCCCTCAAACTATTCCGACCATCAAGGAAAGTACAGGTACCCTGACTCATGATCATAAAAAGATCAATGCGACCTTTAAAGAATTTTATTCTGAACTATATAGATCGCAGGATTGTGAAGACAGGATTAGGAGGATGCAGTCATTTTTTAAAAATTTGACCTTCCGGGCCTGACTCCGGAACAGGTGTCGGCCCTAAATACCCCTTTAACAGTCCAAGAAATACTTGAGGCAATTAGGCAACTTCAGAGCGGAAAAGCACCGGGCCCGGATGGTTTTCAAGCTGAATTCTATAAAGAATTTACAGGAATATTGGTTGACCCACTTATGGATATGTATAATTTTGCGCATAGTCAGGTCTGTCTCCCGCCCACGCTGAAAGAAGCAAATATTTCTCTTATCCTCAAAAAAGGAAAAGACTCAGAAGATTGTGCATCTTACAGACCAATATCCTAACTAAATGTAGACTTTAAAATTCTCTCAAAAATGTTAGCACTAAGACTAGAAAGGGTACTGCCATATATTATAAAGGAGGACCAGACGGGATTTATTAAGGGCCGCAGATCATCCAATAATATCAGAAGGGTCTTGAATATGATCCAAGCCTGTCATCAGGGAAAGATACCAGGAGTAGTAATTTCATTGGATGCGGAAAAGGCATTTGATAGGGTTGAATGGTCATATTTATTTTACACATTGGAAAGGTTTGGCGTTGGACAGGTGTTTACCAAATGGGTTTCAACATTGTATAATGACCCCAAAGGAGCTGTTATTACTAATGGGTTAAGATCGGATGGCTTCAGTGTGGGTAGGGGCTGCCGTCAAGGATGTCCTCTCTCACCATTGTTGTTTACACTGATAATCGAACCATTAGCAGAAGCCATCCAGACTGATCCTAATATAACGGCCCCGAGGATTGGTACAGGTAAACACAAAATTACCCTCTATGCAGATGACGTTCTCTTATTCCTCAGTAATCCTTTAATGTCAGTGCCTCGTCTAATTCAAGTTATTAATACATTTAGTGCATTCTCAGGCTATAAAATTAATTTTTCAAAATCGGAAGCCATGCCAATGGGTGGTCTGGCTATGATACCCCACTTAATGGACGGATCCCCTTTTCCCTTCCGTTGGTCCCTGGAGGGCTTCTTATATTTAGGTATTTTTATCACGCCAGTATTTGATCAGCTGTATAGGGCTAATTTTGTACAATTAATGGAAAGGATAAGGCAGGACCTCCAGCGATGGAGAGACCTTCCGATTTCCTGGCTAGGGAGAATAGCATTAATTAAAATGAATGTTCTGCTTCTCTCTTATATCCTATGAGAATGCTCCCGCTGATGCTGCCAAGGCTAGCCCTACGTAAATTATATGGCTGGTTGGGCTCCTTTATTTGGAACCATAGACGGCCCCTTATTAAGCTGAAGAAGCTACAGCTTCCACAGGCAAGGGGAGGACTGGACTTCCCAGACTTTAGGAAATATCAGTTAAACTCCCTACTAAGTTACATAGCTGATTGGGTTTCATCTGATCCACAATCAATTTGGCTGGATATCGAAGCCTCCCAAGTAAAATACCCACTTATTAACCTTTTAGTTTCAGATAAGAGGAAAATCATTACAGACCACTGTAAAAATCCCATAATATTAGACACAATTAAGGCCTGGAATATAATGCGGCAAAATGAGGGTAACTCACATAAAACATCCCCCCATGCACCAATAGTAGGCGCATGGGGATTCCAACCGGGGATTACAGATGCCACCTTTAAACTCTGGAGATCCAGGGGCATCTCATGCTTAGGGGACCTATTTAAAGATGGGATCCTGATGTCCTGTGAGCAGCTGCGTCTGAAATTCGGAATACCTAATGGGGATCTCTTTCGATACTTCCAAGTTCGAGATTATATACAGAGGAAGACTACATTAATAGATAGTCTTTATAAATCAGAATGAGAACGTAATGTCTTACGACCAGCCGGGGCATCCTCCGTTAGTACTGTATACCATTTGCTACATGATGGAGTCTCAGGAGACATGGATGACCTGCTTAAAACATGGGAGCAGGACTTGGGGCTAGAAATCTCTGAGGATATGTGGAATGACATTTGGGAAAATGCTAGAAGAATTGCTATCTGTAACAGAACTCAGGCAATCCAACTAAAGATACTTCATAGGGCCCATATAGCACCGGCTCGACTGGCAAAATTTAAGGCAGGAGCATCTCCACTGTGTCCCAAATGCAAAATAGAGGTGGGTACTCTTGCACATTGTCTGTGGACTTGTCAGAAAATCCGCAGATACTGGACTAAAGTGGCAAATACCCTGACAGAAATTTTAGGAACGGAAATTAGAGTGGACCCTGTATCTCTCCTTTTGGCTTTTCGAACCTCTCATCTCTGGATATGCATGTGAAGAGACTATTTTCTATTCTCTCTTTCTGTGCAAGGAAAAATATTTTGGTGAACTGGGTGGCTGAGGGCCCCCCTGGACTTTCAAATTGGCACAGATTAATTATGGAATATATCCCCCTTGACTTCCTCACAAATATGGTGCACCGAAAGACTGAATTATTTTATAAAATATGGCAGCCCTTTTTGAATTATATAAATGCAGGTATTTCAGCTATCCTAACAAGGGCTTTTATTTAGTGAAGATTTCAGACCGGGCTGCTCTGGGGCCCCTTGGGAGAGGAATCCTGCGCGAATACGGGTTTTATTATATTTGATGTTTATACATTCCGAGCATGTAAGAGACTTAGGTATACACTCTGGTTAGTTATAGGTTAGATTAGTAGAAAGTTGAGGTTTTTTTTTCTTTCTTTTTTCGTTTCTTTTTTTTCTCTTTTTGTTTTCTTTCTTTCTCTTTTCTTTGTTAAATTATGACTATTGTATATATGATTTAATTGTACATCAATGTTTGTATTTGAGAGTTTTGTTTATTTTGTTAATTTGCAAAAATGTTAAATTTCAATAAAAAATCTACAAAAAAAAAGAAGGCAAACGGTGTGTTAGTTTTATTAGTAGACGGATTGAATTTCAGAATGATTAGATTATGCTGCAGCTGTACAAAACTCTGATGAGGCTACATTCGGAGTATTGCGCACAGTTCTGGTCACCACATTATAGGAAAGATGTGGGAGCTTTGGAAAGTGTTCAGAGGAGATTTACTAGGATGTTGTCTGGTTTTGAGGGATGGTCTTACGAGGAAAGGCTGAGGAACTTGAGGCTGCTTTTCTTAGAGAGAAGAAGGTTGAGAGGTGACTTAGGTCAGACATATAAGAAAATCAGAGGGTTAGATAAGGTTAGACAAGATATAGTGAAAGCCTTTTTCCTTGGATGGTGTTGGCTCGCATGAGGGGACATAGCTTTAAATTGAGTGGTGATAGATATAGGACCGCTGTCAGAGGTAGTTTCTTTACTCAGAGAGTAGTAGGGGCGTGGAACACACTGCCTGCAACAGTAGTAGACTTGCCAACTTTAAGGGCATTTAAATGGTCTTTGGACAGGCATATGGATGAGAATGGAATAGTGTAGGTTAGATGGGCTTCAGATTGGTTTCACAGGTTGGCACAATATCGAGGGCCAAAGGACCTGTACTGGGCTGTAATGTTCGATGTTCTATGTTCTATCAGAAATTGTTGCAAAAACATAACTGGTGTTTCAGGAAGGAAATCTGCCATTCTTATCTGGTCTGGCCTACATGTGACTCCAAAAACATGGCAACGTAAATGACTCTTAGTCATCCTCTTAGAAGGCTCAGCAATCCATTCCATTCTAGGGTAACTAGGGATGGGCAACAAATGCCAGCATTGGCAGTGGCACCCACATCCAGCGATGAAGAAAGAAGAAAACATTCTTCAGTGGTTGAATGCAGAGGAGGAGAATTGGTAAGTGAGGGGTGGGTGAGAGGCCGGTGTTGGAGGATTGGTACGTGAGGGGTGGATGAAAGGCCGATGTTGGAGGATTGATACGTGAGGGGTGGATGAGAGGCCAGTGTTGGAGGATTGGTATGTGAGGGGTGGGTGAGAGGCCGATGTTGGAGGATTAGTACGTGAGGGGTGGATGAGAGGCCGATGATGGAGGATTTATACGTGAGGGGTGGATGAGAGGCCAGTGTTGGAGGATTGGTATGTGAGGGGTGGGTGAGAGGCCAGTGTTGGAGGATTGGTATATGAGGGGTGGGTGAGAGGCCGATGATGGAGGATTTATACGTGAGGGGTGGATGAGAGGCCGGTGTTGGAGGATTGGGATGTGAGGGGTGGGTGAGAGGCCAGTGTTGGAGGATTGGTATGTGAGGGGTGGGTGAGAGGCCAGTGTTGGATGATTGGTACGCGAGGGATGGATGAGAGGCCAGTGTTGGAGGATTGGGATGTGAGGGGTGGATGAGAGACTGGTGTTGGTGGATTGGGACATGAGGGGTGGATGAGAGGCCGGTGTTGGTGGATTGGGATGTGAGGGGTGGATGAGAGGACGGTGTTGGAGGATTGGGATGTGAAGGGTGGGTCAGAGGGATGAGAGGCTTGTGTTGCTAATGTAAAGCATGATCACAACTTCAGCTGGCACTTGGCATAATGTCACAGGTGAGGGGAGCATGAAGCGAAAACCTAACCACCATCTTCGATGGTCTTGGTGAGCCTGGATTTCAGAGTCTCTATCACAGCCAGGTCCGTGACATAGAATTTCATCATGGCTCAACTAATAGAGCTCAAGCTCAAGAGTTTCTTAAAAAATATCTGTTGTGTGCAAAAATAATCGACTTCTGTTCAAAGTATTGCAGATGCTGGAAACCTGAAACAGGCAGAGAGACGTCTGGAGAAACTCAATAAGCCTGGCAGCATCTACTGAGAGGGGAATGGAGTTATTGTTCTGAGCCTGGTATCACTTTTCTTTAGAACTTCATTTTTGACGAAGTGTCCACACCTGCTGAGTTTCTCTGGCAAATTCTGTTTTTCTTCCGTATCTGTTAATTTAATTTGAGAAGCTGTTAAAAATAAATCTGTTGCAATCCGATTTTTCTGTATATATAAATGGCCTTCTTTTAATTTAAAGTCTTTGCCCTGCAAAACGTTGGCCTTGTGGGATCACATTAAAAATCACACAACACCTGAAGACGCAGTGCTCCAAAAGTTAGTGCTTCCAAATAAACCTGTTAGACTATAACTTGGTGTTGTGTAATTTTTAACTTTACCCACCCCAGTCCAACACCGGCTCCTCCACATTATTGAGGATCACATGAGAGCTTCCAGCTGGACAACAATAGAACTTCTGGTGACAATATAGCATTGCACTGTCACATTCCCTCAGCTGAAAATCACACAACACCACGTTATAGTCCAACAGGTTCATTTGAAAATACAAACCTTTGGAATGCTGCTCCTTCATCAAAGCTTGCCAAAGTTCCTTCAGCCAATGGGAATAGATTGCTATCTGAGAGCACTTGCCCAGCATGATTAATTGGAATAGGTTAAAATGTGGCGATCTCGGAGAGCGTGTGCTCCTCAGGGATATGATTGCCCACGTACAGGACAGAGAGGTGGATGTCTGCCTCATCAGCCTGGACCAGGAGAAAGTCATTCACAGGATTTCACACACATACATGCGGGACGTGGTCTCCAAAATGGGCTTTGTGAAGGGAATCTGCAATTAGATCCGACTACTTTACACCAAACATTGCTAGCGCAGTCTCAATCAATGGGGTGGGAATCAAAAAGCTTCCCGATCAAAACCGGAGTCAGGCAGGGCTGCCCACTCTCTACAGCTTTGTTTGTGATTTGTATGTAAAACTTTTGTTGAGTCCATCAGGAAGGATGTGAGCCTGAGAGGGGTGACTATTCCTGGAAGCAGAGGCCTGTACATTGATGATATCACTGTTTTCGCTCAAGTCCGTTGTCAATGCGCAGACTCATGAGCATCTGCGACCAGTTCAAACTGGCCTTGGGAGTCCATGTAAATCGAGGCAAGAGTGAGGTCATGTTCTTTGGGAACTGGGCTGACTGATTCTCTATTCCCTTCATCATCAGGTCAGATTGCCTGAAGGTGCTGGTTACCTAGTTCAGACAGGGCATGGTATGCACAAAAACTTGGGAAAAGTGTATCACCAAGATGAGGTAGAAACTGGGCTTTTCGGAGCTCCATTCCCTCTCCATTGTGGGAAAACTGTGGTTATCGGGTGTGAGGCACTCTTGGTGTTGTTGTTGTATGTGATGTGTGTCTGTAATATGGGACTCCCTGGTCTACAGGATGCTCCCTGGGATGCACACTAAGACAAACATCAGCCGTGCCTGCACAACCACCAACTTAGTGAAAGACACTCTTTGATTTGTCTGAAATGTATTCGTCTCCCAATGCAAAGAGTCACCCTGACTGAGTGTTGCAGACTGGCATATTCCAGGGCCCAGGACTATGAGCTGAGGGAAGCACCAAAGCTTGAAATGTTTATTAAAAGGTCATTTTTCTTACACTTGGATTGATGCTAAAATGCCATAATTGCACTGGACTTTCTGCAGTGTCCCAGCTGAACCATTTCTACTTACCTATAGATGAATAAAGTAAATTTTTGCTAAACAAAGTCAGTGAGTTATGTCGGATGTGTATTCAATTTTGGAGACTGTCAGAAATCCTGAATATTAATATAATCATCATGGTGGGTTTTTTTTAATTCAATAAAATCTGAACAACATTTAACGATTTCAGATATTTCCTTCAGCTCTGAGCCATGTTCGAATCCTGACAATCACCACAGGACCATGGGGGATGATCTGCAAAGCAAGGCTGTTCAATAGAGGATGCTGCAACACCAGAGGTGGTGAAACACAGAGTTCAGGCTGTCTGCCTGTTTGTTGCTGACGGTCACAGAGCAGGCACAGACACAACAGCAAAACTTTCAAAGGGTCTAATTTTATCTTTTTCATGTCTCTTCCATCCAGGATGGCAGTTATGAGGGGCTATGAACATCGAATATCGAACGTGGCGGCACGGTGGTTAGCATTGCTGCCTCACAGCACCAGAGACACCAGTTCAATTCCCACCTCAGGCAACTGTCTGTGTGGAGTTTGCACATTCTCCCCATGTCTGCGTGGGTTTCCTCCGGGTGCTCCGGTTTCCTCTCACAGTCCAAAAATGTGCAGGTTAGGTGAATTGGCCATGCTAAATTGCACCGTAGTGTTAGGTGAAGTGGTAAATGTAAGGGAATGGGTCTGGGTGGGTTACTCTTCGGAGGGTCGGTGTGGACTTGTTGGGCTGAAGGGCCTGTTTCCACACTGTAAGTAATCTAAAATGTTACAACGCAGTACAGGCCCTTCAGCCTTTGATGTTGTGCTGACCTGTGAAATTGATCTGATGCCCATCTAACCTACACCATTCCATTATTATCCATATGTATGTCCAATGCCCATTTAAATGCCCTTAACATCAGCAAGTCTACTCCTGTTGCATGCAGGCCTATCAATGCCCCTACTACCCTCTCTGTGTAAAGAAACTACCCTGATATCTGTCCGAAATCTATCACCCTTCAATTTAAAGCTATGTCCCCTCCATTTAAAGCTATGAGCCTTCACCATTCAAGGAAAAAGGCTCTCACTGTCCACCTATCTATCCCTCTGATTATCTTATACATCTCACCTAAGTCACTTCTCAACCTTATTATCTCCAACGAAAACAGGCTTGGTTCTATCAGCCCTTCCTCGTAAGACCTTCCTTCCATACCAAGCAACATCCTAGTAAATCTCCCTGAACATTTTACAAAGTTTTCACATCCTTCCTATAATACGGTGACCAGAACTGTACGCAGTACTCCAGGTGCGGCCTTACCAGTCTCTTGTACAACTGAAGCTGACCTCGTGGCTTCAAAACTCAATCCCCCTACCAATAAAAGCCAACATACCATATGCCTTCTTAACAAACCTATCAACCTGGGTGGCAACTTTTAGGGATTTACGTGCCTGGACACCGAGATCTCTCTGTTTATCTACACTGGCAAGAATTTTACCATTAGTCCAGTACTGTGCATTCCTGTTATTTCTTCCAAAGTGAACTACCTCACACTTTTCCACATTAAACTCCATTTGCCACTTCTCAGTCCAGCTCTGCATCTTATCTATGTCCCTCTGTAACCCACAACATCCTTCGGCACTATCCACAACTATACCTACCTGAGTCTCATCCACAAATTTACTAACTCATCCTTCCACGCCCACATCCAGGTCATTTATAAAAATGACAAACAGCAGTGTCCCCAAAACAGATCCTTGTGGTACACCACTGGTAACTGAGCTCCAGGATGAACATTTCCCATCAACCACCACCCTCTGTATTCTTTCAGCTCGCCAATTCCCGATCCAGTTCACTAAATCCCATGCCTTCGTATTTTGTGCAATAGCCTACTTTGTGGAACCTTATCAAACGCGTTACTGAAATCCATATAAACACATCGACCGCTTTACCTCCACCCACCTGTTTGGTCACCTTCTCGAATAACTCAAAAGGGTTAGTGAGGCATGACCTACCCTTCACAAAACCATGTTGACTATCCCTAATCAACTTATCCCTTTCCAAACGATTATAAATCCTTTCTCTTATAACCTTTTCCGGCACCTTACCCACAACCGAAGTAAGGCTCACCGTCCTATAATTACCAGGGTGGTCCCGACTCTCCTTCTTAAACAAGGGAACAACATTTGCTATCCTCCGGTCTTCTGGCACTACTCCTGTTGACGATGATGACATAAATATCAAAGTCAAAGGCTCTGCAATCTCTTCCTTGTCTTTCCAGAGAATCCAAGGGTAAATCCCATCCAGCCCAGGGGTCTTATCTATTTTCAGATCTTCCAAAATTGCTAAAACCTTCTTACTAACATTGCCCTTTTCCAATGTGAATACTGACGAAAGTATTCATTAAGTGCTTCCCCTATTTTTTTAGATTAGATTAGATTAGATTTACAGTGTGGAAACAGGCCCTTACGGCCCAACAAGTCCACACCGACCCGCCGAAGCGCAACCCACCCATACCCCTACACATACCCCTTACCTAACACTACGGGCAATTTAGCATGGCCGATTCACCTGACCGGCACATCTTTGGACGGTGGGAGGAAACCGGAGCACCGGAGGAAACCCACGCAGACACGGGGAGAACGTGCAAACTCCACACAGTCAGTCGCCTGAGGCGGGATTTGAACCCAGGTCCCTGGCGCTGTGAGGCAGCAGTGCTAACCACTGTGCCACCGTGCCGCCCTATGTCCTCAGATTCCGCACACAACTTCCCACTTTTATCTTTCATTGGCCTTAATCCTACTCTAGTCATTCCTTTATTCCTGATATACCTATTGAAGGCCTTAAAGTTTTCCTTGATCTTATCCGTCAACAGCTTCTCATGTCCCCTCCTGGCTCTTCTTAGCTCTCTCTTTAGATCTTTTCCGGCTAACTTATAACTCAAGGTCCCTAACTGAGCCTTCATGCCTCATCCTCACATAAGTCTTCCTCTTCCTCTTGAAAAAAAGCTTCAACTGCTTTCGTAAACCATGGCTCCCTCTCTTGACAATTAGCTCCCTGCTTCATCGGTATATACTTATCAATGACCCGCACGCCGATCACCGTTTCCACACCTAACTTCGCCCCCACGCCGATCTCCGTCCCTGCCCCCTCGCCTAACCCCGCCCCCACTCCCAGCTCCAGCCCCACAGCAGGTCCTAGCTCGCAGCCCTGTTGTGTTTTCACCATCCCTCCTGGCCTCCCCTCTCTGAGGATGAAAGATCAGTCCTCAGCAGAGGCCTCACCTTCATTCCCCTATGCTCTCGGATTAATGAGTTCAACACGCGGCGAGACATTGAACAGTTCTTCCGCCGCCTTCGCCTCTGTACCTACTTCTTCAACCAAGATTCTCGCCCACCCTCTGATGACCCCCTTCTCCCGCCTCCACACACCCCATCCACCTGGACGCCCCGTGCTGGTCTCTTACCCGCCCTCGATCTCTTTATAGCCAACTGCCGCTGCGACATTAACCGCCTCAACCTGTCCACCCCTCTCACGCACTCCAACGTCTCACCCTCGGAACGTGCAGCCCTCCACTCCCTCCGCTCCAACCCCAACCTCACCATCAAACCAGCAGACAAGGGAGGCGCGGTAGTTGCTTGTTGCACCGACCTTTACATTGCTGAGGCTAAACACCAGCTCGCTGACACCTCCTCCTACTGCCCCCTTGACCATGACCCTACCTCCCACCACCAAACCATCATCTGCCAGACCATCCATAACCTCATCACCTCAGGGGATCTCCCATCCACCGCCTCCAACCGCATAGTCCCACAACCCCACACCGCCCGTTTCTATCTCCTGCCCAAAATCCACAAACCTGACTGCCCCGGCCGACCCATTGTCTCAGCCTGCTCTTGCCCCACTGAACTCATCTCCGCATACCTCAACACGTCCTGTCCCCCTTAGTCCAAGAACTCCCCACCTACGTTCGGGACACCACCCACGCCCTCCACCTCCTCCATGATTTTCGCTTCCCCGGTCCCCAAAGCTTTATCTTCACCATGGACATCCAGTCCCTGTACACCTCCATCCCCCATCACGAAGGACTCAAAGCCCTCCGCTTCTTCCTTTCCCGCCGTACCAACCAGTACCCTTCCACCGACACCCTCCTTCGACTGACTGAACTGGTGCTCACCTGAACAACTTCTCTTTCCAATCCTCCCACTTCCTCCAAACCAAAGGAGTTGCCATGGGCACCTGCATGGGCCCCAACTATGCCTGCTTTTTCGTAGGATATGTGGAACAATCCATCTTCCGCAACTACACTGGCACCACCCCCCACCTTTCCTCCGCTACATCAATGACTGTATCGGCGCTGCCTCGTGCTCCCACGAGGAGGTTGAACAGTTCATCCACTTTACCAACACCTTCCATCCCGACCTCAAATTCACCTGGACTGTCTCAGACTCCTCCCTCCCCATCCTAGACCTTTCTATTTCTATCTCGGGTGACCGAATCAACATGGATATCTACTATAAACCAACTGACTCCCACAGCTACCTAGACTACACCTCCTCCCACCCTGCCCCCTGTAAAAACGCCATCCCTCATTCCCAATTCCTTCGTCTCCGCCACATCTGCTCCCAGGAGGACCAGTTCCAATACCGTACAGCTCAGATGGCCTCCTTCTTCAAGGACCGCAGATTCTCCCCAGACGTGATCGACGATGCCCTCCACTGCATCTCCTCCACTTCCCGCTCCTCTGCCCTTGAGCCCCGCCCCTCCAACCGCCACCAGGAGAGAACCCCACTGGTTCTCACCTACCACCCCACCAACCTCCATATACAGCATATCATCCACCGTCATTTCCGTCACCTCCAAACAGACCCCACCACCATGGATATATTTCCCTCCCCTCCCCTATCAGCATTCCGAAAGGACCACTCCCTCCGTGACTCCCTCGTCAGGTCCCACCCCCCACCAACCCAACCTCCACTCCCGGCACCTTCCCTTGCAACCGCAAGAAATGCAAAACTTGCGCCCACACCTCCTCCCTTACCTCTCTCCTAGGCCCCAAGGGATCCTTCCATATCCACCACAAATTCACCTGCACCTCCACACACATCATCTATTGCATCTGCTGCACCCGATGTGGCCTCCTCTATATTGGGGAGACAGGCCGTCTACTTGCGGAATGTTTCAGAGAACACCTCTGGGACACCCGGACCAACCAACACAACCACCCCGTGGCTCAACACATTAACTCCCCCTCCCACTCAACCAAGGACATGCAGGTCCTTGGACTCCTCCATCGCCAGACATAACAACACGACGGTTGGAGGAAGAGCGCCTCATCTTCCGCCTAGGAACCCTCCAACCACAAGGGATGAACTCAGATTTCTCCAGTTTCCTCATTTCCCCTCCCCTACCTTGTCTCAGTCAAATCCCTTGAACTCAGCACCGCCTTCCTAACCTGCAATCTTCTTCCTGACCTCTCCGCCCCCACCCACTCCGGCCTATCACCCTCACCTTGACCTCCTTCCACCTATCACATCTCCATCGCCCCTCCCCCAAGTCCCTCCTCCCTACTTTTATCTTAGCCTGCTGGACACATTTTCCTCATTCCTGAAGAAGGGCTTATGCCCGAAATGTCGAATCTCCTATTCCTTGGATGCTGCCTGACCTGCTGCGCTTTTCCAGCAACACATTTTCAGTTCCTTGAATAAGCTCCACATTTCAAGTGTGTCCATCCCCTGCAGTTTGCTTATCCATCCACTGCATCCTAAATCTTGCCTAATCTCATTATAATTCCCTTCCCCCAGTTATACCTCTTTCCCTGCGATATATACCTTTCTGCCCATTGCTATTGTAAACATAACCAGATTATGGTCATATATCACCAAAGTGCTCTCCTACCTCCAAATCTAACACCTGACAGGGTTCATTCCCAGTACCAAATCCAATATATCATTGTTGGCCTGTCTACATACTGTGCCAGGAAACCCTCCTGCGCACATTGAACATAAACTGACCCATCTAACTACTTGAACTATAGTATTCCAGTCAATTTTGGGGAAGTTAAAGGCCCCCATAACAACTATCTTGCCACTCTTGGTCCTATCGAGAATCATCTTTGCTACCCTTTCCTTAACATCCCTGAAACAATTTGGAGGCCTATAGAAAACTCCCAACAGGGTGACCTCTCCTTTCCTGTTTCTAACCTCAGCCCAAACTATCTCAGTGAATGTGTCCTCAAAGTTATCTCAGCTACTGTAAATACTACCCTTGATTCACAATGCCACACCTCCACACTCCACCTCCATTTTATCATATTTCTTGTTCTTACTGAAGTTCTAAATCCCTGAATCTACAACAATCATTC